>NC_056746.1:996496760-996709260 GCF_019279795.1 Protopterus annectens | reverse complement strand
AGTTATTTGTGGCCTTATTTATACTGTATAACTGCAGAATAAATAGAATTTTTTTTCAAAATCAGTGCCTCCTGAGTTTAGATGAACAGCTAATATCTCACTAATTTCCTGCAATTTATCAAACGTTGACATATTTCTTTGATACAAAAAAGAAAGAAAGGAGTTTGCCGGGTAGTTGCCATCCTTCAAACTGGAGGAGTAACACTAACCATTATTTTAGTAAACACTACCCTACAGGGCCTTTCTTCTCAGTCATCTTCTCTCTTCTGGGGTCTTTAAAGTGACCCCACCAATGCCACTTTCAGCTGCACTGTAAGAATGATGTATTTTGATGAAGCTGCTAAAGAACATGAAAGTTGTTGGGGGGGGGGATAAGAAAAAACTGTTGGGCTGCATAAGCTTTTCTGAACTTTGCTGCTTACTCCTCTCCTTCTTTTCTTTCGTCTCCTCCACTCACCTGTGCACACTTTCCCTGCAAAGCCTTCATGATCATTTCTTGTTTTTTAGTTTTTCCTTACTTTCTTTTACTGGCAGCATGCTAAGTAGAACACCCTGAAGCTCTGAAATGATTTGCGCAAATACAGTACAACACAAGTTAATATACTTTTTCATTTCTTTTGTTTCACAGCCGAAGTGCTAACTTTATAACTCAGGTGCTACTGAGACCAGGCGCATCCGACCTGACAGGTAGTTTCAGGTAAGGACATTCTGTTTTGAAAAGAAGCTGTGTATGCCCATATTGTAGCAAAGCTGGCATTTGTGTTATGCTGTTGTATTCCATCTGCAGTGTGCTTGTAGGAAAGTAGGTGTTCCTTATTCCTGTGAAGGGCAGATTGGTATTTGTACACCACTGCTGTCTCCAGAATATTAAATTTGGTAGTAGTACTGCAGGGAAAGAGTGCATGGTTTCAAGCTGCAGGCGAGGGATGAGTTTGTTGTAATATGCCTATTGCTTTAAAGGAAATCCTTGAGTGCAAGACAGTATAAAGTTTGGTCGTGAACAGATTTTACTGACATCACTATTGAAGCAGACACTCTGGGAGTTTTTGTTTGTATTGGATAGCAGTGACCAGAGGTTATTTTAACAAAGTGAGGGTGTCATCTGGTTTGGAGTGGTGATTTTTAATCTGTAGGTTATTGATGGAGAATTGTGTAATGCAAATTGCCTTGTATATGGACTTTACCCTTGTCAAGGCTGATGCAAACAACAAAAAAATTATTTCCTGTTAGATGGCCCCACCACGTTTTCTGTCTGTAGCACCATGATACTTAGCACCAGGTGCAAATATAGTTAAAATTCTAAGGGCCACATTAACTCTACAGACACCAATAATGTTTTTTTTTTGTCATTATTATTATTATCAATTATTTTTTTATGTGGACTGTGTCAGAAACTAGCTACCATCACTCTTCTTCTATCCCATATTATCACAGCACTGAAATGCAATTACTGTAACCAGGTCTACTCTAGCTAACCTTACAGCAGACAGCATGCTATGTTGTAACAAAGGCAGAATTCCTCTCTTAGAAAAGAAACTGGTAGGCTTACTTCTTCTCTCTGACTGGTCTCTGTGTACACTACACCCAGGCAACCCTAAGTATGCGTATGTACTTCTCATACTAGAGTTAAAGCATTGATAGATCCTGCACAAAATCCTCTTGTACTGTGGTGGCTGCTTTGCCTCAGGCATCTAAAAAGGATTGCGGTGTTTTGGTTAACTTCCACACCTTCTTCCCCAAGCATCAGATTGCAGATGAATATGCCTGCTTCCTCGCTTGCCCAGCTGACCCCTGTGGCACCAGTTCTGTTTATCAGATTTGAGTCACTAGTATCACAGTCAGGGCACTTACCTCTAGAATAGTAATAAAATAACTGGCACAACCAACAATCATGTCTGAAAGAATGACATTAAAATAATTGGCACATTACTGTCTTTGCAGCCAGCTAACATGCTCCTGTTAGAACACATACTAGTGCAGAAATTAGCATGCAGAGAGACGGCCTTCGTTCAGTTGTCACTCTACAGTATATCATAAGTAATTAAGAAATTTGCAACTACATGCATTTCAAATACAGAGGTTAGTCCAAACTGTAATACAGATACCGATGTGACTTAACTAACTGGATCTGTCTGGGGCGCAGCTATTGAACTTAACTGCACTGTGATGTAGCATTATCTTGTAGAGCTGTGCAGCTACATCAAGCTAGAGTACCACTTTCAGACCCAGTGTTAAAGTTAAAGCTGTATGAAGATAGGGATTTAGTGTAGCATTTGTGCATAACTGCAGTAACTAGAACACAATAAATTACCATCTGCAGACCAGTTATAAGACCACTCACTGTACAATTACTACTATGTAGTTTGTTTCTGAAATATCTAAAAACAAATGTAGTGCACCTTCATGTACATCTCCTACATGCACCTTGTACAGTCCGGAGGACAGTGGATCTCATTAGGTTGATCTTCCAGTGACTGCTTCTATGGTCTGTGCCCTAACTTAAGTTGATACATAGCCAAAAGGGTTGAGTTTCTACTCCATATTACTTAAAGCTTGTCTGATGTCTTTCTAGGTAGCACATGTGGGACAGGTGGAATTACACTAGTAGTGCACAGAATGGCACTACTCCCTCTGCCTGCCTCACCTGATGCTCCTCCATGCTCAGTCCAGCACCATTCTTTCTTATGTACTTTGTTAAACTGATTAGTTTGTGCCACTACTGCTCATTTCTGACTCACAGCTGAGCAGTAGTACCTTGCCAGCATATCTACAAAGTAGATCATAGGTAATCTTAAAAACAGAATGTTGCCAAAGAGGGACTTTGAGAGTGAGAAAATGTTAAAGCTGCATTGTGTTTGCTTTTTGTGAATGTTTTTAAAAAATGCATAGATCTACTGCTGAAGTACATCCAGATGTTCATTGTGCATACAGCTGCAGTCATAACAGATGTGTTTTCCTGCCGTCAGGCGGGTCCTCGGTCGGCCGAATTCCAAAGTCTAGGTCCGGCATCAGTTGTCGTCGCTTCTTCCCTGACGTCAGTGCGACAGGGGTATAAAAGAACCAGCCGACACCATTTTCTTCAGTCTTTCTTGCCGCGCGTGCCCGAAGCAGAAGCAGTTTGCAAGTGCCGTTCGGCCAGCTCCTGAGATTACGAATATTTTGCAACCGAAGTCTTCTTGAAAGCTAAGCACCCCATTGGGGAAACTTTTCTTGCCTCAGACCGATGTCAGACAAAGTTAATAATTGCATTTCATGTGGGAAGCAAATACCGCATAAGGATTTTCATTCCCTCTGCATTCCTTGCTTACGCCCAGACCACAACATCTCGGCCTGTCGTTTTTGTGCTACATTCAACAGATGCACCATTAAGCGTCGGGAGGCGTTCGCCCAACACTATTTTGGCAAAAAATTTAATTACATTATGTCGTCGGATACTCCGACTCCAGTTTTGAGTAAAAGACGCAAAGATAAGGACCGACATACGAGGTCCGCGGTTTCTACCGACACTACGCCAAAGCCGACTACAGGTGGTCCGGTTCTCAGTGAGGCGCCTACGCAGCCCCTGACTAACGACGACACTTCATTGGCGGTGTCTACTGTACCCGAGGTCGCAGGCTCTTCGGCCCACACCCCAACTACCGATACCGAAGCCACTCTTGGCGGTGAAACTCAGAGTTTAGACAGGTCTGCCATCTCTCAAGGTGTCTTCAGGCCTTCCTCTTCTTTTTCCATCAAGGCTTTCACTAAGTCTAAAGCAGCCATGCATACTAAGAGACAAGCTCCACAGGGCTCTTCTCGAGGCCCCATGCCTAAAAAGCAGATGCTCAAAATGGCTGAGGATTTGATTACTCTTATCAGGGGTTCTCAAACCCCCCCCCGGACAAAAGGCCCAGAGTGGAGGAAGAATCCCCCTCCTCGGACCAGGCGTCCATTATTTCAGAGCATTCTGATGACCAGGAACATTCATACTCCCCTTTTGAAGATTCTGATGCTGAGGAGTCCATTCCCTCTGTCTCCCCCCCTGAGGATTCCTCTTTTGGGGAAACCTTGCATACCTTGAGGGAACACTTCCACTGGGAAGGCCAAGAGTACTCAGACTCCAAGAAAAGGCTTAGGGATTTTCTCTTGCTCCCTCAGCACAGGCCTCTGGCTATACCTCCTGTCTTAGACATTCTAGATGATGTGTATTCGGAGGCCTGCCTTAACCCAGACTCTTTACCTCCAGCCCCAGTCAAGCCTGACAGGTATTACCGGGTTCCTGACTCACACCAATTCCTATACAAAAGCCATGCGGCTGACCCAGAAACCATCTCACAGGGCCCCAAGGGAATTAAGACCTCCACTGCTAAAAATCCATTACCTTCAGAGAGAGATTCCAGAGCTTTAGAAAGGTGGGGGAAAAAGGTATACACCTCGGCCACCTTAACCATGAGGGCATTAAACTGCCAGTTCCATATGTTAAAGTACCAGCAGTTTCTGTTATCACAGTTGAGAAGCAAAATGTCACAACATGAACAACCAGACTTGAAGGAGTTGCAGGATTTGATGCATAGTGCAGAACAAGTGGGTAAACATACTTTGCAATGTGGTTTTGATGCTTTAGAGGCCTCATGTAGAGCTGCTGTTACAGGATCAGTCATCGTGACATGCCTGGCTCAAAGAGCAAACCTTACCAGATCATGTCAAAGCTAAATTACTAGATGCCCTTCTGCAAAAAGATGTATTATTTGGTGGTAAAGCTGAGGAGGTATTAAAGAAAATGGAGGAAAAGGCTAAATCAATGCAAACAGTGAAAGATTTCCTACAGGTACAACCTCCACGTTTCAGAAGAAATTGGCCTTCCAAAAATTGGTCCTTTCCAGCCACGGACAGACCCCAAAGAGGTAGATACAGGCGCCCGAGGGGCAGAGGGCAATCTCAAGGATCGTTTAGAGGCAGACAATAGCAAGCTCCTACACAAAGAGGTGGTGAGGATAGTTCACAGCCATTCAGAAAGCAGACCCAATGACTTTCCCCTTTGCATGCCAAGCAAGGCTCAAATGGCAGCACCTTTAGGCGGAAAACTGGCATTATTTTCGAAAAATTGGCATATTGTCACAAAAGACAAATGGATCCTGGACATTATAAACAGAGGCTACAGGTTCCATTTTCACACCCTTCCAAAAATGAGAGGCATGCCAAACCTGCCACACAATCAAAGGGCAGAGGCACAAAAACAAATTTCAGATCTCATGGACATGAAAGCTATTCAAGAGGTACCTACACAAGAACAAGGTCAAGGTTTTTACTCCAGACTATTCCTGGTACCAAGGAAGGGAAAAGATTGGAGACCTATTTTGGACCTATCCATCCTAAACACATTTTTACTTGTGCCAAAATTTAAGATGCTCACATTACAGCAGCTTCTTCCCATGCTGGGCAAGGAGTCTTGGCTGGTAACATTGGACCTCAAGGAGGCATACCTGCATGTCCCAATCAGACAAGATTGCAGAAGATACCTCAGATTTCTTGCAGGTTCAACCCATTATCAATTCTCTGCATTGCCCTTTGGCTTATCTACTGCGCCCAGAGTATTCACGAAATGCCTGGCATCAGTAATTGCCTACTGCAGACTTCAAGGGATACAAATATACCCATATTTGGACGACTGCCTGATCCAAGCGGACAGCAAGAACATTCTTCTGAAACATCTGGCTTTTGTAATAATGTTGTTGAATTCTCTGGGATACACAGTCAACAAAAAGAAATCAAGGCTAATACCCTCTCAAACAATAATTTTCCTGGGTGCCAACTTGGACACAAGCACCCAGATGGCCTACCTCACGCCAGAGAAACAGGGGCAACTTACTCAATACTTCAGAAAACTAGCAAATTTCACCAGGCTGACTGCAAGGAAAATGCTGCAGGCTCTGGGATTCATGGCATCTTGCATCCTACTAATCCCATGTGCAAAGCTGCATATGAGGAAACTTCAATGGTACCTGAAAAACCTATGGTCTCAACACAGCCACAGTTTGGAAACAATAATACCACTGATTCCATGTCTTCAAAAGGAATTTCTGTGGTGGGCTCAAGCATGCCAAAGAAACACAGGTCTCCCATTCTGCAAGCCTCAAGCAAATCAAGTCATCACAACAGATGCCTCGGACTACGCCTGGGGGGCGCACATGACAGATCGGTGCATTCAGGGCAAATGGTCCCAAAAAGAAAAGCACCTTCACATCAATCAAAAGGAAATGCTAGCAGTAATAAATGCTATTATGGCTTTCAAAGACCTTCTGCATCCAGGTCAACTATTGATAAGGACAGACAACACCACAGTAATGTGGTACATAAACAAACAGGGAGGAACCCATTCATACCCCCTATGCAGGCTGGCCATGTCTCTTTGGAACATGGCTCTGGAATTACAAATCGATCTTCCAGCACAGTGCTTGCCAGGCAAGGAAAACATGCTGGCAGACAACCTAAGCAGAAATATGACAGATCCACACGAATGGAAGTTGCATCCTCAAGTTTTTACAGAGATAATTCAAGCATGGGGAAGGCCAGACATAGATCTCTTTGCCTCCCACAAAAATCACCAATTGGCAAAATTCTGCTCAAGGACCTTTCATCCACAGGCCTGGAGAGTGGACGCACTCTCTTTCAGTTGGACAGCAATGACAGTTTATGCCTTTCCACCTCTTCCTCTGCTGCCCAAAGTGCTATTAAAAACCAGAGCAGACAGACCAAAGATGATTCTCATTGCTCCAGACTGGGCAAGACAACACTGGTACCCACTCCTGAGGAGCCTGACGCATTCCCCACCATGGATCCTACCTCTAATGCCTCTTCTTCTGACTCAGCACAACTTCAAAACTCTTCACAGTCAGCTGAAAACACTCAATCTGGCCGCATGGAAGATACCTTAACTTCACAACAGACCCTACTCTCCAAGGAGGTGCAGGATGTCATTTTGGAGGCCAGAAGGCCTTCTACTAGAAAAGCTTACTCCGCAAAATGGAAACAGTTTTGTGCCTGGAATGAGGAAAAAGGGCCAGAATCCTGGAATACTGAATTTACCTCAAATATTACAGTATCTAGCTGAGATGCTAAGCAGTGGACTTTCATTCTCCTCCATCAAAATCCATGCCTCAGCCATTTCTGCAGAATACAACACTGATCCTCCTTTATTCTCTCACCCCCTCTTAAGACAGTTCCTCAGAGGGACTAAGAATATAAAACCCCCAAGGAAACAACCAGTACCTGCTTGGGACCTCAATTTCATTCTAGAAAAACTGACCTTGCCTCTTTTGAGCCAGCTGCCTCAACAGAACTGCAATATTTGTCCTGGAAAACAGCCTTCCTTCTGGCTATCACCTCAGCTCGCAGGGTATCGGAACTACAAGCCCTCATGGCTGTGCAGCCTTTCATCATTTTCCATCAGGACAGAGTTTCCTTACGAACCAATCCTTCCTTTATGCCAAAGGTGGTATCCAGGGTAGCTTTGAATCAGGCTATCCACTTACCTACCTTTTACCCTAATCCTCAAAACAAAGGGAGAGACTACTACATTCCTTGGACATCCACAGACAGCTGCGTTATTATTTGGACAGAACAAAGCCTTTCAGAAAATCAGAGCAACTCTTTGTGTCCTATGCTACAGGAGCTCAAGGGAAACCAATTTCCAAACAGACAATCTCAAAATGGATAGCCCACTGCATACGCTTTTGTTACTCTTTTCATGGTAAAACTGTACCTGCAGGCATCGGATCTCACTCCACAAGGGCCACAGCTACCTCTGCAGCTTTCCTCAGAGGGGTTCCTACCAAAGATATTTTGGAAGCAGCCACTTGGAGTTCTGTGCATACCTTCTCCAAGCACTGTCACCTACCATTATACTCCAAAACCAGAGCAGGCTTTGCCACTGCAGTCTTGCAGGGCATCCTGGCTCCTCCTAGTTCCACCTAGTGCCTACCACCCCTTTTTTAGCTTTGGGATTCTACCCATCTGTTATGACTGCAGCTGTATGCACGATGAACATAGTACAGTTTTGTACCTACCGTAAATGTAGATGTTCGAGTGCTAATACAGCTGCAGTCCAGGTTTCCCTCCCTCCTTCCCCTCTTGGGACAGACCTATTGGCTAACACCTCCTCATACAACCTGATTGGGGTATTCATTTATGGTGTATTTGCTTGCAAGTACTGTTTTTTGATTATATTGCATTGCATTATTACATAAATTTATGTATTGCCTTCCTTCTGGGGGCACCTGACATCTGGGGCAAGAAAAACTGAAGAAAATGGCATCAGCTGGTTCTTTTATACCCCTGTCGCACTGACGTCAGGGAAGAAGCGACGACAACCGACGCCAGACCTAGACTTTGGAATTCGGCCGACCGAGGACCCGCCTGACGGCAGGAAAACCCATCTGTTATGACTGCAGCTGTATTAGCACTCGAACATCTACATTTATGGTAGGTACAAAACTGTACTTTTGGATTTTTACTGTGATAACCAATGATTTTTCAGATGCTAGATAAAGAGGGCTGGATGAAGAGAGAAGCTGTAAGACGATCCTACTTTCTAGACGTGAGTGAATGAAAGTATATATCCCCATCAAGTAACAATGTGCAGCTTTCAACATGCTTGAGACTACTGAGATTGACAAATGTCAATATTTTTTCACCACTGATGCTCTTGCACATCCTCCCTGAAGTAAAACAGGACATTACCCTAGTTGGGGGGTTGATAGTACTGTCAGAGGTTTTTTGGTAGTTGAATGTCTCTGGTCCTCACAGTATCCCAGGAGACATGGATGCGTATCCACAGGTAAATCTTGCTTAAAAGTTGGGGCATCTCTGAGAAAGATTTAATTATGGGTACCTGAGAAGTATACATTTTGGATTCTTCAAAACTAAGTAATTTAATATGTGTTTTTACCACATATTCATTATTTTAATACAATTTGTCATTTCAGGCTGTACAGAAAAGACATTTTGCAGAAGCTGGTGGAAAAATGCGTTTCTAAAGGTTACGTCTTTCAGATGGAGATGATTGTCAGAGCTAGACAGTTGGGATTCACCATTGGAGAGGTAAGCCATCTATCTACTTGAAGATAGTAGAGGCAAACTTTCTGGTAACCAAAAAGCAATTGTTTCATCTGTCTGTTGTTAACAGTCCCCCAAGTATACTTGTTTATCTGTTTGTTTGTCTTTGTTTACCGGGAAAGTCTGACTGGGTAATGCTCAATGTTAAGTTGTCAATCTCGCCTTCATTCTTGCTGGATGGGTTCGGAGCCGATCCTCGGCTCCGACTCGGCCACTCTAAAAGCTCGAGAGCTAGTTCCACCGGCTCGAGGCTCCCCTATATCCCACAATGCTAGGCGGTAACTCCTCAGATCTCATTTGCCGCTACAGCGATCGAGGTGTTTTCCTACCGGCTCAGGTTAGTTTTTTGGTAAAGAACTAGTTTCTTAGCCTTTTCTCCCCTTAAAGTTAATTTTTCTTATAAATAGTTAGTGTTAAATTAGTTTATCCCATTCCCGTTAACTTTTCCCCCCTTTTTTCCACAAAATCTTAAAAAAGTTCCCTCGGGCCCTAGGCCCAGTCCCTCCCTTCCTAGTGGGTGACTGTGTTTTATAGGGAATTTTATTACTATTACTATAATTTGTTTTAAATTAGTGTTAATTTAACCCTAAGTGTAATCGGTGTGTGTGTGTGTGTGTGTGCTTGTGTGTTACACTTTCCCTTAGATATGTCTAAGGAATCAAAGGTCTCAGGCTTTAAGAAGTGTGACTCGTGCTGTCAGAAGATGTCTCTGACAGACGGTCACACTTCTTGTGTGTACTGCCTGGGACCTTTGCACCTGCAGGACTCGTGTGCTGTTTGCCATGGCTTCAGCCCTGGAGTCCTGCAGGAGCGAAAAAATAAACTTATTTTAAGGGGCTTACTTAAGCCTGAGGGTCCCTCGACTCAGTCATCAGGGAAACCCTCGAAGCCTTCTAGACCTTCGGCTCCAGCCTCTGAGCCGTCTTCTGGAGGCACTAAAGCTATTCGAACATCGGCTCCGGCCGGAGCCGATGAAACTCGAATACAAGCCCCTACAGTGTCCTCGGCTCCGGCTGGAGCCGAGGAAGACATTACTCTGTCGGCTCCGATTTTATTATCGGAACCGACATCCAGGAAGAGGTCCCGATCTCCATCTATCGGCTCCGTTCATTCGGCTCCAGCATCACCCTTGTTGTCTGAACGGAGCCATAGATCCCACTCTTCTAGGTCTTCCAGGTTATCGAACCATGACCTTCAGAGAGTAGTGAGTTGACTTCTTAAGTCCGAGGCATTAGCCCAGATGCTTCAAAGTCCGACTCAACAGTCGAGACCTATTCCTACCACTCAATCTATTCCTCCTCTGACTCTTTTGAGTTCGGAGCCGGGGCGGCTCGGACCCGATACTGGGGTGGCGTCGGAACCGATACCTTTGTCTTCGGTTCCGTCGTCAGCTCCGATGTCTTCTTTGGAAGAATCTCGGTGCCGGACTTCCCTCGTCGGCTCCGAGGGGGCGAGTGGCATCAGACCCTTGTCCGACCCCGCTCTCCCTCTCGGTGCTTCGGCGCTGGTGAGTTCGGCTCCGACATCTGCCTCGGAGCCATCACTGTCGGTGCCGGGGGAGGTTTTCAGTTTTTCGGAACGGAGACCTTCGGCTCTGCCTGACAGGGGTGCCTTTGAGGTCATGAGGAGCGTGTTAGAACCAGGTTCTACTCCCCAGTCGGTACTTTCTGCCCCTCCCCCTATGGTGCCTCTGGTGATTTCGACTCACTCTCTCATCCCCGATCGTAGAGAGCCAGCTCCTCAAGTTTCCCCTGTGGGTATCTCCTCCTCTTCCGAGGTCTCTCCTGACCCTGCAGGAGAGCCCCCTAGGAAAAGGCAGTGTAAGAGGAAGCACATTGACTCCCCTGAGTCTGTCACCTCTGACACTGATTTAGAGGATTCTGAAGGTTCCCCTCGTTCCCCCTCTGAAGATGTCTCTTTTGCAAACATCCTTGAAATCTTAAAACAGAGAGGGAATTGGCCAGCCCTCAACCCTTCAGAGGATGAATCAGTGTACCTTGAGGCGTTTGGCTCTCGCCCTTCCACCTCCTGGGTGTCCCCTCCCTTTGACCCCCTTATGCAAGTGGTGGCAAAGAAGGCTTAGGCGGCTCCTGACTCAGTGGAACCCACCCCCAGGAGACCATCTAAGTTCATCACGGCCCCCAAGGATAAAGAGTTTCTGACCAAAGGCATCTCTGTTGATGCTATGGTGGTGGCTGCAGCTACCAAGAAGGAGTTAGCTGATCCTTCTGTGCCTGTTCATCCTCCTAACAAGGAGTCTAGGTCGATGGACAGGTACGGGAAGCAGATGTTCTCGTCAGCGACCTTTACTATGAGATCGCTGAATTACCTGTGTCATTTTACTCTACTTCAGAGGGATTTACTCAAGGAAGCGAGTGAAATGTTGAAGGACCCAACAGCTGCGGGTTTTCAGGACAGGATGAACTCTCAGCTGGCTACCCTTAATTCTATAACCAACTCCTCCATGCGCCTCCTTTCATATGCGGCTGATGGAGCAAGTAGAGCTGCAGGTACAGGTGTAGCCTTGCGTAGGCACGCCTGGATGCGGCTTTGTAATTTTGCGGACCCCTTTAAGGCATCCTTCACTAATTCCCCCTTTGATGGATCATCCCTCTTTGGTCCTCAAGTGAAGGAAACCCTGACTAGGTGCGAGACTGATGGCAAAACTCTTTCTGCCGTCGGAGTCCGTTTTTCTACTCCTTCTAGACCTTACCCCAAAGGTCAGAAGGGGGGAAAGATGTGGTTCCATAAACAATCTCGAGGAGACTTGCCTGACGCACAGAGTCGATTCCCCTCTAGAGGCAGAGGGGGGAACAACAATGGTAGACGCCGTCCCAGAGGCAGAGGGGGCCCGCAGAATCAGGGCAGTCGAGAATCCTTTTCCGACAAGCCTTTTCAGCATCCCTGAGGTGTTGCCCGACTGTCCACCTTCGGAGGCAGTCGGGGGAAGGTTGTCACTGTACCCAAAAGCCTGGCTATCTTTAACTCAAGACAAGTGGGTACAGTCTATTATTTCCGAAGGCTACAGAATCCCTTTCCTTTTCATTCCAAAGCTGTCCAAAAAATCCCTTCCAGACGTTCCACCCAGTCAAAGGGAGCAAGCAGCATTAGAAATTTCACAGCTGCTCACAAAAAGAGCTATTCAACCAGTGCCAGCAGACCAAGTAGGATCCGGAACCTACTCCAAATTCTTTTTGGTTCCAAAGAAAACAGGGGACTGGAGACCCATTTTGGATCTCAGCAACTTGAACAAGTTTATCAAGAAAACAAAGTTCCGGATGGTCACGCTGCAGTCCATTCCTCCTCTTTTGGAATGGGACAGCTGGATGTGCTCTATAGATCTCCAGGACGCGTACTATCACATCAAGATGAATCGACGCTCCAGGAGGTTTCTCCGCTTCAGGCTGGGAACCAGTCATTTTCACTTCAGAGCCCTGCCCTTTGGTCTCACTACAGCCCCCCGAGTGTTTACCAAATGCATGGCAGTGGTAGCCTCTCATCTGAGACGTCAAGGATTCCAGGTGTTTCCTTATTTAGACGACTGGCTCCTTATAGCCCCCACCAAGCATCTTTTACTCCTCGCCAGAGACTACACCTTTCGCACATGAAAGGGATTAGGTATTTCAATAAACTACGAAAAGTCTGTCTTGTCGCCTTGTCGTGTTATTACTTTCATAGGCTTAAATCTAGACACAGTCAAGATGTCAGCCAGACTCACAGAGCAGAGGATAGCAGACATTCACAAACAGGTCTTTCTTCTTTTGCAGAACAACAAAGTCAAAGCCAGACAGATCCTGAAAGTCTTGGGGATTATGGTGGCAGCCATCCCTCTCCTACCATTAGCTCGCTTCCACATGAGGATTTTGCAATGGATGCTCTTCACACAATGGTCTTACCAAAGCCTTCCAATGTCCCATCCTATTCGGATAACTCAGTCGTGCAAGAGTCATCTCTCTTGGTGGATCACATCTCCTCAGCTCCTCCTAGGGAGACCTTTTGTCCCTCCCCCTCCGGTTGCTACAGTGACAACGGACGCCTCCCTTATCGGGTGGGGGGGGGGCATTTCCAGGGCAGGACAGTCCAGGGCATGTGGCAACCGTTCGAGTGCCACTTGCACATAAACGTCCTAGAGATGAGAGCAGTGCTTCTAGCGTTGCAAGCCCTACAAGACTCTCTTCCCAAGGGAATTATAGCAATACAAACAGACAACATGTCTGTAGTGTGGTACATCAACAAACAAGGCGGAACCAGGTCTTTCCCCTCATGTCGAGAGGCATTCAGACTATGGCAATGGGCGATTTCTTCTCAGCGATTTCTGTTAGCAATGCACATCCCCGGGATGTCCAATGTGATTGTGGACAAATTGAGCATAGCTATTCTCATGCCTCACGAGTGGTCTCTGAACAATTCAGTGTTGGAGAAAGTTTTTCGAAAGTGGGGCAGGCCTTGCTGCGACCTTTTCGCTACTCCCCAAAACAGCAAGTGCGATGATTTTTTCACCCTCTTTCCCCAACCAGGCCATCCCAGCAGAGACGCTCTAGTGCACGTTTGGCCCGGGGACTTCTATATGCCTTTCCTCCCTTCCCACTGATATCCCAGCTGATACAGAAAGCCATCGCTCAGGAAGCTTCTATGATCCTCATTGCCCCTTACTGGCCTCGACAAATTTGGTTCCCCTTTCTCCACCGTTATCTGTTGGAACAACCTTGGCATCTGGACCCAGTTCCAGACCTCTTGACCCATCAGTCGGGTCAGTTGCACCACTCCCCTCTCTGAACCTCACAGCTTGGTTCCTCCAATTCCGACCTTAGCCAGGCTTCCTTTGATATCTCACTCAGTTAGAGATATCTTGATTTCTCATAAATCTTCCACTCGGAAGATTTAGCATAACAAGGGGAAACGTTTTCCTATTGGGCAGTCAAAGAATATAGATCCTTTCACTGCTTCTATTCAAACAGTTCTAGACTTTCTAGCCGAACTTTTCCATGCAGGTTCGTCCCCATCTACCATTAGAGTTCAATTGGCTGCAATTTCGAACTTTCGTGTTGGAATCTCAGAGTCCTCTATCATGTCTCACAAACTCTGCAAGGCCTTTTTAAAGGGAGTCTTTCTACTCAAACCACCCATTAGAGATCCTCCTCCTCAATGGGATCTCAACTTGGTTCTGGCATCCTTAATTCTTCCCCCCTTTGAACCTGCGGCCTCATGTTCTATAAAGTTACTTTCTTGGAAGACACTCTTTTTAGTAGCTATCACCTCAGCTAGAAGAGTCTCAGAACTCCATGCTCTGTGTAGTCGACCCCCTTATCTGGTATTTCATAAAGACAGGGTGTCCTTGAGTACTAACCCATCTTTTTTGCCCAAAGTAGCTTCTTTGGCAAATCTGAATCAAACCATTGAGCTTCCTGTTTTCTTCCCAAATTATTCTTATAGGTCAGAACAAAAGTTACACTGTTTAGATGTTCATCGCCAACTTAGGTACTATTTAGACAGGACCAAACAATTCAGGAAATCTGACCAACTGTTTGTTTCTTATGCAGAAGGTAGAATGGGCCTTCCAGTCTCTAAAGTCTCTCTGTCTAGATGGCTTACTTCATTGATTACCCTAGTGTATGAGACAAGACATCAGTGGTTGCCATCCAAACCCAGGGCTCATTCAACTAGAGCTTTAGCCACTTCTGTAGCTTTCCAAGACAGGCTGCCTATTGATTTGATTTGTTCGGCAGCTACTTGGGCTTCTCCCCATACCTTCATTTCTCATTATAAATTGGATTTGGCCTCTAGAGACCGAGCCAACTTTGGTTCCACTGTACTCAAGAGTCTGTTCCGATAGGCCACCCGGGACAAGGTGCTAGGGACGCGGTCCCATCCAGCAAGAATGAAGGCGAGATTGACAACTTAATATTAAGAAGTTATGTACCTACCATAACGTTCCATGTTAGTTGTCGTCTTCTCGCCTTCTTTCTTGTGTCCCACCCGCCTTCCCCCTAGCCAGAACAGACCTAGAAGAGTTTTCTTCTTTGTTCCTTATGGAATTTTATTGCTGGCCTTAGCTTTCAAATGAGATCTGAGGAGTTACCGCCTAGCATTGTGGGATGTAGGGGAGCCTCGAGCCGGTGGAACTAGCTCTCGAGCTTTTAGAGTGGCCGAGTCAGAGCCGAGGATCGGCTCCGAACCCATCCAGCAAGAAAGAAGGCGAGAAGAAGACAACTAACATGGAACGTTATGGTAGGTACATAACTTCTAATTTTCAGTGAGGGCCCGGTGAGAAAAGCTTGATTTACTTAATTATTGTAAGTTCCAGTTAAACACAGAGTAGGCACATTTCTATTCACATTTATATACAAAAATTTGTTACATTTATACATTCTAGGTTTTTACAGATGTGGAAGTTACTAAAGAGAAAACCCATGTGTAACTTGGTGGATTGCACAGGCAGCAGTTATGTATAAAAACTGTACTTTTCATCACTTAATGGCAAATATTTGCTTTGCCTTTATTAAAACTTTCTGAATTTATAAGTGCTGAGGAAGAGTACAGAGGATGTTGATACCACTGAAAGCGTGGGGAACCAGACGTTTTGAACTTTCCTGCTCCTGCTGCTGCTTTCTGGAAAAATGCCTCCTATTAACAGAAAAGTCCCAGGAGAATTGTTTGGTTGGAGTCTGTAAAATCTCTCTATGGAATGCATTAACTGCATTTCTTAATCAATGAGAAGTTCTTGTGTATGAATGCTAGACAGGTTACTTAAAGGAGCACCCACAGTGTGTCAGGTTGTTTAGATGCAGGAAACAGCCATTGCTTCATGACTGCATTTGATCATATGGCCTCTCACTTAGGTGCTTTTTCTTTTGTTTGTTGTAATTTATTTGTTGTGTCACTGTTTGACAGGATCTCTGATTGTGTTTACTATTGCAACATAGCTTACTGGTAATTATTATAGGTATGGTGGTTAAGGGTCTTGAATATACTGTGTTGAAAGTGTGTATCTTGCTGTACCAGTCTAACGGCTTTGAGTGCTTGTCTGGCAGAAGAGTAATTAAGACTGGCACTTTATTAGCATGATATACTGTCATAGCCATGTCCTTGGTTATGCCTTATGTGACTATAAAATTTATGCTTTCCCTTCAGAGCCCTGATTGTTTATAGTCTTTATTGTGCAACTATCTCTTTAGATTTGCTATTACAGAACTTTGTACTTGTTTACCCTTAAGCCAAAGTAAAAAAAGGATGAGGAGATAAATAATGTTATTTCTTTGCCCCAATGTACTCAAAACCTTTTGAAAAAACTACTACTTTCCATCTCCATCTGTAACATTCCTTCACATTCAGAGTTTTCAAGAAGGCAGCGCCTTTGGAGACAGTGAGAGTGGTCCTAAGGAAACAGATGAAACCTTATCTGCTCATCCATAAGGATGATAGGAGGTTACTAGGCTAATTACCCTAGGGCCCTTTCAAGGCTAGCCAAGTTTTACCCTTATTTCCACAATCAGCACTTATCACCCCTGTCCAAGAAGGACACAGGTGGAACTCCCGGGGGGAATTAACGGTTACCCATCCAATCTTCCAGACTGAGTTTGAAGAGGGCCAATGAGGTGCTCTGCTTGACATGAAGCAGAAGTCTGTTCCAAAGGTGTGGTAACCTCTGGGAGACAAATCTGTCCATCCAGCAGGTTCTATTAATGTCACATACCAGGTTAAGGGCTTTAAGGCAAGTAGCCTGTGTACCATTTGACTTACAGATATGCAGCATTTCCAATCAAGCAGGGTCAAAGATTGCCTTATATGCAAGGCAGAGATCGTATCTAAGTAGTCTGTATGCAACAGAATAAAGTGACAGTGATTTCAGATGATCCTCGTAGGACAGATGCTGAAGACCTTAAATTTTCCTTGTGAAGAACCTTTGTGGTCTCTCCAGTTGCTGCAGGTGCTTGGAAAGGTACATACCAAAAGGGGCATTAATTTGTGGCTTGATGAAGGAAGAGTACAAGGAGGTTATACCTTCTTTTTTGCTGGAAGCAATGCCCTTAGTTATGAGATGAACAATACAGAATGCCCTTCTTACCACTGTGGAGACCTGGTGATCAAAGATAAGGTTGCTGTCAACCAGTGTGCCCAGGTCTCTCAACACTGAGTGCATACTTAGAGAGTTGTTATTGATGTGGTAGTTAGTAGGGACATTGCTGTTACTACCACATCAATAACAACACCATAAGTGTTTTTATGGGACGAGTTAGTCGCGCACCTTTAGTACTTTTCCTCAGACTTTTTGGAGATGCTGTCTTTGTTTTAATGCTTCTGGTAAAGTTTACATTTGTGCTGCATCTGAAGTAGAAGTGCGAGAAAGAAGATGATTTTAACTGTTAGCCTGGAGGCTAATACATTTTACACATTATTCTGCAATTTTCTTGTCATCTGTACTAATTTTGAAGTTTACACTGGTGAGATCTCCCTTGTTGGTTATTTGAGGACTTAGTTTATTTAAATTAGGTCTTTTTTTCCCTATTTAGCTTTTTATTTTTGTTGTTTTGGGCATTTAAGCTTAGGTGTTCTCTTAAAACTCTGAGACATAGAAAGTAGATTATCCCCCTCCCCCAACACTACTACCAAGCATTTCCTTCTCCTTCACTGCATGGCTTATATTTACACTTGCTGCCTTTGTTAGAGTTAATAATTTCAGAATATAAAGATTTTTGCCTCCTGGATCTAATAGTTAGTCTAAGGGCTAGCCTTCATTACAAAGATGTGCTGTACTCCAAGACATCTGTCTGCCACAGTCACACTTACTGAGGGTCTTCTGTGGAGAGGTATACAAGGCCACAGAAAATCTGAAGATCATATTTTTCTGTGGGAAAAATTGCACAGGCTTCATAAATTGAAAGGTAGACAGTTAATGTAGATGCACAAAAGATGAATATTAACAAAAATTTGCAGTAGATGCCAGCCTGATATCACAGAGACAGAATGTCTAGCTGCTCTGCTGGCAACCTAAGTTTAGGAACATACTCCTGGTGGGGCTGGCCGGGGTATATAGGATGAAGCAGCTAACCGCATGCTGTCCTCTCCTATCCTGAGTGAAGAATGTAGGGAAACCCAATAACCATTGGTGGAGACAGAGCCTTACTTGTCTAATGTTAATGCAGGGGGTGGGGCATTACTGATGTCCTGATGTCATTGCACTAGCCCAGTGATGGCTAACCTATAACACGCGTGTCAAAGGTTACACACTACAACATTTTGGGTGACAGATCAGCATTTACCAACACCTAAGTTACCAAAGAAATTGAATGAACAAAAAATATAAGAAATATGTGACCCTGTACTTATCTATTAAAACTCAGCAACACAAATTCACTGCACTTGACGGGGCGGAGCCTGAATGGCTAACTGAAAGCAGCAGTATTTTAGAGCTCCATATAACTAGTTAAATAAGACAGGAAAAATATTATTTTTTTCCTTCAAAGTATAAAATCTTACAGGTAAAGATCTAATTTACCTAATTAGAAACTGTGGTGAAGTTTTAAAAATAATTTCCTGTCAAAAAGCTTGGAGATACATTCACTTGCTAAAATGAACAACTCAAGGAATTCTCACCAAGATGCTGCCTTAAAGAAGGAACTACAACAGATATCTACCCTGCAGGAACTATCTTTGAAGATGGATGATTTTAAAGAGAACCTAGAAAATCTTAAAACAAGCAGTCAAAAACAGGCTAACACTCTCAAGGAAATGCTACAACACCAGACAAGGGTAACAGGAATAGAGGTTTCACTAAATGACTTAGAAAGCAGACTTAAGAGGAAACGCAGAAAGAACTGCTTCTTAAGCAAAACACTTGGTTGGTTAATAAAGTAGATGGCTTGGAAAATAGGGAGAGGAGAAATAACATCAGGATATTCAGATTACCTGAAAACACAGAAGGTGAGGATATTATTTCCTTTTTATCAAGCTGGATCCCTGACTTTTTAAATTTAAAAGGACTTTCATTTGGCATTGAAAGGGTGCACAGAGCTCTTGGGAAACCTGCCACTAAACCAAACTCTCCTCCTAGGTCAGTAATTATCAAATTTCTTTCATACATGGACAAGGAGCTGATTTTAAGATCTGCTTGGAGGACGGCACCTCTAAAATACAAACAAAGCCTGATAAGATTTGATAACGACTATTCATCCAGAATAATGGAACAAAGGAAAAAAGTGTGGCCAATTATAAAGTTTTCTGAAACAAAATAACATCAAGGCACAACTTGCATATCCAGCTAAGATAAGAATACTGTATGCCAATGAGATGAGATCTTTTAATGACTTAGAGGAAGCCTCTTCGTTTATTAAAAATAATAATGTGATTACTTTACCAGAAGATATGGATTGAATGTCACCTTCTCTCAAGAGAACAAAAGAAACAAATGTCTGGACAGATGTCAAAAGACTGATACTGTTACAGCCAAATCTCTCAAAGCATCTACAATTATATGAATTGTTTTAACATTACCTTAAAAGACCAATTTTACTGCTTGAAATTTTAAAACAAAGGTGACCAACTACTGGAATCTTTAACTATATTTTTTGAAAATCAATGACACATGAGAGTTTTTACATTACCTCAGGTATGTAAAACAGGATACTTTTCTTTCACAGAAGGAGGGTTATGTAGCACATAAAATATTTATGTTCTCGGCTCCCCCTTCCCTGTTTATTACCTTAAGACAATCCCAAAGTTAATAAATATTACCTGTGGCAGGCACCATTTTTAAAACTACAGCCACCCTTGTCACTATCATATGTTCATTCATCAGTTAACTCTGTTACCTGATTGTTTCCAGCCCCCTCATAAGAGCAACTAACAGGGTCTCTACCCGCTTCACTCCCCACCCTGCCCCCTATTCCCTCCCGCCCCCAGTGGTCCCACCTTTATTACACTCACAAACCCCTCCCATTTTTCCAGTAGCCAACCACAGCACTAACCCAACACTACCTCCTCCATCTTCCCACTACTATCACACCTCCACAACTAACATGTACAAGCATACCTTACCTATGCTCACTGCATGCACTCTCCTTGCATATCTTACATCCTACCAAAGCTGTATCATTCCCGCACTCAACCACTACCACTGTACTACTACTTACACCACCACTCATGTCTCTCCCTCACTCAACTCCCCTCCCACCAGCTCAAGAACCATCCCTATGCACCCCCCACATATTCTACCAACTATATTACTCAAACATAAAGCATCCCTACAACTTAACATAGTAACCCTCCCACCATACCTATTAATCAAAGAGCACACTCATAAACTTTCCCTTATAAACAAACACATTCAAAAACTGAGAAAACTAATAACCTCATGCATATCAAAACTAGCCCTAAGTGGAGATATCCACCCAAACCCTGGCCCTACCATCTCCAACCCCACTCCTCATAATCAGACTAGAAACCACAACTTCTCCCATATTACAGCCAATAGAAAGCCAAATGACTTCCTTCTACTAAGCCTAAATATTAGAAGTATATCCAACAAAGTCCATGAACTCCATGCCACCATAGACTTGTACTCCCCAGATATAGTCATCCTGACAGAAACCTGGCTAAAACCTCACATTACCAGTGAGCAATACTCCCTACAGGTTATGGCATACTAAGAGTAGACCGGCTAAACAAGAAAGGAGGCGGTGTAGCTATAATATTTAAACAGCATCTAAACATCCAGATCTTAAAATCATCAGTTCCACAAATAGGCAATGAAGAAACAATATATACCAACCTCAGAATAAACCAAAACAAAACCATCAACATAATTGGATGCTACTTCCCACCTGGCCAAAACATCCCTCCACTAGAAAACCTCCTCAGCTGGTCTACCCACCATCTCCCCCAAGAAACTATCATTTTAGGTGATTTCAGTATTGACTGGCAATCCTGTTCTGGCAACCATCCCAACCCATCATGTAAACCTTCATGGCTTCACCCAACTAGTCCAGTCGCCAACCAGGATAAATAAAAACTCCAGCAAGCACACTACCCTGGATTTGATACTGGTCAGTAAGAGCCCGCAGTCATATATAACAGGCTGCTTATCAGATAGCCTCAGTGATCACTCCCCAACATTCCTACTGAAAAAATACCTATACCAAGCTAAACCTGTCTACCGTCAGATACATAAAAAAATAAACTTTACCCCACTCACATTCATCTCATCCCTCAAAGAATGTAACTGGCATCCTATAAAGTACCTCAGTCTTGATGACGCAGTTGAATTTTTTAATACTACCTTCCTGAGCATCCTTAATTACCATGCCCCCATAAGACTTTCCAGAATCAAAGCACAACCCTCCCCATGGCTACAGAAAACCACTAAGTCAGAAATGAAAAACCGGGATAAAGCCTGGGAGCACTGATGCAAAACCAAGACCCCCTCAACTAGACAGAAATTCCTAGAACTACGCAATAGAGTCAAAAAGCTAATAAAACAGGACAAATTCCAATACTACCAGTCTGCCCTAGACTCCTCCGAACACAGCCCCAAACAATTCTGGTCCTCCATAAACTCCATCCTCCACCCAGGTAAAGTAGTACCCCTCTTCCAAATATCCCTCACTCCTCAGAAAATATTGCTACCTCATTCAACACACACTTCACACAAACCATACTATCACTAGCTAAACAACACAACCCCCTCCCCTCCAACCCACACCTTCAACTACTAATCTCCCCACTGCCTTCTCTTTTTCTCCTGTACCTACCTCCAACATAAAAAAAATTCTTAACTAAACTTAAACCCACCAAATTAGCAGCAGACAACCTCCTAAGTGAATACCTACAAATCGCAGCTGATGCTCTGGCCTACCCAGTATCCATCTTGATTAACCGATCTCTGTCAGAAAGTTATGTTCCCACACTGTGGAAAGTATCACATATAATTCCCCTCCACAAAGGCGGACCCTCCACAGAACTAACCAATTACCGCCCCATAGCTATTCTCTCTCCACTCTCCAAAATACTAGAGAGATGCATACACTCTCAGGTCTCAGACTGCCTCCTTACTAACAACCTCCTTTCCAATACTCAGCATGGTTTCTGACCAAACCATAGCACCACCACTGCCTTACTCTCCTTTACTAACACTATCCTTCAGCATAAAAATGATGGCTATCTCTCCTCTGCTACTTTCCTAGACCTATCTAAAGCATTTGACATGGTCCCACACAAACAACTTATCTCTGTCCTCCGTAACCTATCCTTCTCACAAACAGTCAACAACTGGTTTCAAAGTTACCTGTCTGACCGCCAACAATCCGTTGTATGGCAGAATGACATATCTCCCCAAGTACCTATCTCCATAGGGGTTCCCCAAGGATCCATCCTTGGACCCCTACTCTTCTCTGTTTTCACAAATAATCTAGCCTCTGCCACCACTCATGGCACACTCATACAATACGCAGATGACTCGACCATCATCTGCTCAGCCCAGTCCCTACCCAAACTGCAAAAAGTCACACAGGAAGCCTTTTCCTCTGTTGAAACTTGGTTGTCCGATGCCCAATTAATACTCAACCCAAACAAACTAAACTACTCATCTTCCAACCCACCAAACATACTCAAAACAACTCTCACTTTAACATCACAGCAAAAGACAACACCACTATATACCCAACTGAACACACCAAATTGCTAGGAGTGGAAATATACAATAAACTATAAAATTTGACATTCACATATCCATGACCATAAAAAAAATCCACAAAAAACTAGGAGCGTTATACAGAAATAAGCATCTTCTCACCAAAGCAGCAAAGATTTCAATAGCAAATTCCCACCTTATCTCCATCCTACTTTATGCCTCTCCAATATATACCAACCTAAGGCAATGCGATCTAAACAAGCTAGAGACGTACTACAACAAAATTGCCAAATTCGCCACAGGGACATCTTACCGTAGTCACCACTGTCTCTTACTTGCTGAACTGGGCTGGCTTGAACTCCCTCACCTCCTTCAGTGGTATCAACTCTCACTCTCCCACAAACTAGTAAACCATCCACTAAATGTCCCATCCCTCCAGAATCTACCCCAACCCTATCGCACTACCAGACCACTAAGATCCAGCAACAAAAATCACTTGCAGATCACTAAAGCCAATAACTCTGCTGGTGAAGCACTATTCTCTTGCACCATAGCCAAATTATGGAACTCCCTCCCACCCACAATTACCTCAGTAACATCATGCACCTACTTCAAAACTTTACTAAAAGCGTACCTAAAAACATGCTGGCTATGCCCTTGCAACTCCCACTCTAATATTCCACACCCCATCCAACCACTACCTTTCTTTCCACTCCACTAACTACCTTGATTATAGCAAGCTCAAATGCTCATAAGCCTAGTACTTATACAGCAGGAACTTCTTATTTTAACATTTGTTAATGTCTGTTATGTACTTCACAGATAAAGATTCTAGTTGTCTAGTGATGTACTATGTTCTTCATCTTTAAATATGTTGTAAGTAATTGCTATATGTAAATTGTTAATCGCTATGTAATCCAGTGTAACTACTGTCTGTTTATTTTAACTGTGGAGCTTTTCTCCCCGGGCCTCCGCTGAAAATGGACGTACATCCAGTCGGACACTCCCGGTCAACAAATATAAATAAATAAAAAATAAATAAAATATTTACATTGTTAACATACGTAGTATATGTGTGTTTTCTCTTACTTTTTTCTTTCTCTCTTTTCTCGTTATTTATTTTAACTGCATCTTGTTTCCCTTTCTAAATTCTCTCCTGTTTACTATACTAATAGTCTGTAT
This sequence comes from Protopterus annectens, assembly GCF_019279795.1. Classification (NCBI taxonomy): domain Eukaryota; kingdom Metazoa; phylum Chordata; order Ceratodontiformes; family Protopteridae; genus Protopterus; species Protopterus annectens. The sequence continues at coordinate 996,685,361 of NC_056746.1, read as the reverse complement.
ATATTTAATAACTCACTAATGATAAATAATAGTTTAAAATAATCTAATTATAAGGTAGACTAATTGGAAAAGTGAACTTAATTGTTATTGCAATATTTATTAGATTAATGATAGATACTGATGTTCATCGTGTTACACTGCTGTAGTCATTACACTTGGGTTATCCTGTCGTCAGACAGTTCCCCAGTCGGCCTGAGTTCCAAAGTCTTGGTCCGGCGTCGGTTGCTGTCACCTCCTCCCTGACGTCAGTACAACAGGGGTATATAAGATGCAGCCGACGCCATTTTCTTCAGCCTTTCTTGCCGTGCGGTGCCCGAAGAAAAAGCAGTTCGCAAGTGCCGGTCGGCCGTCTCCTGAGATTTTCATTCCAAATCCAGAACCGAAGTCTTCTACAAAGCTAAGTACCCGTTGAAACTTTTTCTTGCCTCAGACCGATGTCAGTAAAAGTTAATAACTGTATTTCTTGTGGGAAGCAAGTACCTCATAAGGATTTCCATTCCTATTGTATCCCATGCCTAGGCCCAGACCACGACGTCACTGGTTGTTGGTTTTGTGCTAGGTTTAACAAGCACACTTTTAAACGTCGGTTTGATTTTGACCAACATTATTTTGGTAGAAAATTCAATTATACCATGCCGTCGGAACTTCCGACGACTGGAATACCCAAAAAGCGCAAAGGTGCCAAGAGAAGGATAGGCATCTGAGGCCCAAAACTGATGACGAAGCTTTTTCTAGGCCAGTCACCGGTTCTCCGGTTTTCAGCGAGGTGCCTTCGCAGCCCCTGACAACCGCTTCTGTAGAACCACAGGCTGCCTCTGACTCCCACATGGAGATGGCTGGGCCTTCAGATGCACAAGTTATTCAGCCTACCGAGACTAACCTTTCAGAGGGATCCGGAGTAGCTGAGCAACCCACAGCTTCAGAGGGTGTCTTCAGACCTACTCAGTTAAGCATTAAACCCTCAGCTAAGTCTAAGCCTCCTTTAAAATCAAAGAAACAAATACAGCATTCTCCAGGACAGGCCTCAATGCCTAAGAAACAAATGCGCAAAATGGCCGAAGACCTAATCACTCTGATCAAGGGGTCCCATCCCCCTCCTGATAAAAGGCTTAGACAGGATGCAGACTATGACTCATCCAACCAGGTGTCCATCTCTTCTGATTCTTCCTCAGATCTAGGATAATCTTTACCCCCTTATGAGGATTCTGATGCTGAGGAAACAATTCCATCAGCCTCACCACCTGAGGACTACTCCTTTGGGAAAACCCTTCATACCATGAGGGAGCATTTCCACTGGGAAGGCCAGGATTACTCCGAATCTAAGAAAAGGCTCAGAGCCTTCCTTTTATTACCTCAACACAGACTCCTTGCTATTCCGCCAGTGTTAGATATTGTGGATGATGTGTATACTGAATCCAGCTTAAATCCTGATTCCTTACCTCCAGTCCCTGTTAAACCTGACAGATACTACAGAGTCCCTGACTCGCATAAAATTTCTGTATAAAAGCCCTGTAGCTGACCCTGAAACCATTTCTCAGGGACCCAAAGGAGATAAGGCCTCATCAGCCAAGAATCCAATTCCCACTGACAGAGATTCCAGAGCATTAGACAGATGGGGAAAGAAATTATATACGTCTGCAACTTTAGCAATGAGAGCCTTAAATTGCCAGTTTCACATGCTAAAATATCAGCAATTCTTACTGTCTCAGTTAAAACAAAAAATGCTTCCAGAATCAGAGCCTCCTAATTTTAAAGAAATGTAGGATTTATTGCATGCAGCTGAACAAGTGGGAAAGCATACTTTGCAATGTGGTTTTGATTCTCTAGAGGCCTCCTGCAGAGCAGCAGTTACAGGCTCTGTCATTAGAAGACATGCTTGGTTAAAAGAACATACGTTACCAGATAATGTTAAAGCAAAATTATTGGATGCACCTTTGCAGCAGGATGTGTTATTTGGAGTTAAGGCAGAAGAGGTATTAAAGAAAATGGAGGATAAGGCAAAATCTATGCAAACGGTGAAGGATTTCTTACAGGTTCAGCCTCCTAGATTTAGCAGAAACTGGCCAACTAAGAATTGGTCCTTTCCAATTACAGACAGACCTCAAAGGGGAAGATACAGACGTCCAAGAGGTAGAGGTCAAACACAAAGTCCTTACAGGCCTCGACAATGGGTTGCATCAGGCCAGAAAGAAGGGGAAGACAGGCCCCAGCCATATAAAAAGCAGCTCCAATGACTTCCCACTACAGCTGCCAAATAAATCCCTCTTGGCAGCCCCCTTGGGAGGAAAATTGGCACTCTTCTACCACAATTGGCAAATGATCACCACAGACAAATGGGTTCTCAACATTGTATTTCAAGGTTACAGGTTCCACTTTCACTCTCTGCCAAGGTTAAAAGGAATGCCAAATCTGCCACCAAATCAATGGGCAGAGGCTCAAAAACAAATTACAGCACTCGTGGATATGAGAGCTATTCAAAAGGTGCCATCACAGGAGCAAGGACAAGGATTTTACTCAAGACTTTTTCTGGTACCCAGAAAGGACAAAGCCTGGAGGCCCATTCTGGATCTTTCATCTCTAAACACTTACCTGGATGTTCCGAAATTCAAAATGTTGACATTACAGCAGCTTCTTCCCTTGCTGGGCAAGAAAGCTTGGCTCGTGACTTTGGACCTCAAGGAGGCATACCTGCATGTCACTATCAAACAAAACTGCAGAAGACACCTCAAATTCATAGCTGGTTCAATGCACTACCAATTCTCTGCACTGCCCTTTGGCTTATCTACTGCGCCTAGGGTCTTCACAAAGTGCCTGGCACCAGTAATTGCATTTTGCAGACAGAAAGGAATTCAAATTTATCCGTACCTGGACGACTGCCTGATTCACGCCGAGAGCAAGGACATTCTTCTAAAGCATCTGACGTTTGTAAAAAAGTTATTAAGTTGCCTGGGGTACACAGCAAAAGAAAAGAAATCAAAACTAGTGCCCTCACAAGAGATTATATTCCTGGGTGCCAGCTTGAACACAGCAGCCCAGATGGCTTCTATCATGCCACACAAGCAAGGACAACTGACTCAATACTTTCAGTTGATGGCAACAAAGACCCAACTCCCTGCAAGAAAAATTCTGCAGGCCTTGGGTTACATGGCATCCTGCATACTACTAATTCTATATGCCAGACTGCATATGAGGAAACTACAGTGGTACCTAAAGAATGTATGGTCTCAACACTGTCAAAGTTTGGAAACAGTTATACCACTAATCCCTTGCCTTCAACAGGAGTTTCAGTGGTGGGCTCAAGCTTGTCACCTCAACAAGGGACAGCCTTTCACACAACCCACAGCCAGGCAAACACTGACAGCAGATGCATTGGATTACGCCTGGGGAGCACACATGGCAGCAAATGTATTCAGGGCACGTGGCCTGCAGAACAAAGGCATCTTCACATCAAAAAGAGATGCTAGCTGTACAAAATGCCCTTGTAGCTTTCAAGGACCTGCTGCATCCAGGACAACTACTGCTAGACAGACAACACCACAGTTATGTGGTACATAAACAAGCAAGGGGACACTCACTCCTACCCCCTATGCAGACAAGCCATGACTTTGTGGAACACAGCTATAAACCTTCAAGTTCATCTGCAAGCACAATTCCTGCCAGGAGAGAAAAACACACTGGCAGATGACTTAAGCAGAAACATCATGGATCCCCACGAATGGGAATTGAATCCACAAATATTCAGAATGATAACACAGAAATGGTGGAGCCCAGACATAGATCTGTTTGCATCCCCAATAAACTGCCAGCTACAAACATTCTGCACAAGGAGTTACCATCTACAAGCATGAAAAGTGGATGCCCTCTCATTCAGCTGGGAGAACCTACAAGTATACGCTTTCTCACCGCTACCTCTCCTGCCAAAGGTACTCATAAAAGCCAGGCAAGAAGAGCCAAAGATGATCCTGATTGCACCAGACTGGCCACGCCAGCACTGGTTCCCAATCTTAAGGAGCTTAGCACAAGAACCACCCTGGATTTTGCCTCAAATCCCACATCTGCTGACTCAGCACAACCATCAAATACTACACACCCAGCTAAAGACCTGAAACCTAGCTGAATGGAAGATTCCTTAGTCAAGCAAGCAGTGCCTCTCTCCAAAGCTGTTATGGATGTCATTCTGGAGGCCAGAAGGCCTAGTACCAGGAAAGCTTATTCGAATAAATGGAAGAGATTCTGTGCCTGGAACCAAGCTCACAGCCTTGACCCTCTTGTCCCAAACATTCCTCAGATACTACAATACTTAACTGAGATGCTGGACAAAGGCCTCTCCTTCTCATCCATCAAGATCCATGCCTCTGCCATCTCTGCTCATTACAACCCGGATCCACCAATTTTCTCTAATCCTCTGTTAAAACAGTACCTCAGAGGGGCTAAAAACATAAGACCACCCCGTAGAGCACCTACTCCAACTTGGGACCTCAATTTTGTTTTGTAAAAACTAACTTTACCTCCTTTTGAGCCAGCTAACACAGCAGAATTAAAATATATCTCTTGGAAAACTGCTCTGCTCCTGGCAATAACATCAGCATGGAAAGTTTCAGAATTACAGGCACTAATGGCAGTGGAACCTTTCCTCATTTTCCACCAGGACAGGGTGTCTTTAAAAACTAACCCAACGTTTATGCCAAAGGTGGTATCCAGTGTGGCTCTAAACCAAACTATTCACCTGCCAACTTTTTATCCTAAACCACAGAATAAAGGGGAGAGACTGCTGCACTCTTTGGACATTCACAGGCAGTTACACTTCTACTTGGACAAAACCAAAGCTTTCAGAAAATCTGAGCAATTATTGGTAGCATATGCTGCAGGAGCACAGGGAAAAGCCATTTCAAAACAGACTATTTCAAAATGGATAGGACATTGTATACGTTTCTGCTACACATACCATTGGAAAACCTGTACCTAGCAGCATTAGATCTCACTCCACCAGGGCAACAGCCACTTCAACTGCCTACCTCAGGGGAGTACCTACCAAGGATATTTTGGAAGCAGCAACTTGGAGTTCTGTACATACCTTCACCAAGCATTACCATCTGCCTCTATGCTCAGTGCTGCAGGGCCTTATAGCCACCCCTAATGCCTTATAGAACCAGCCACCCTACCTCAGCTTTGGGATTCTACCCAAGTGTAATGACTGCAGCAGTGTAACACGATGAACGTAGTACAGTTTTGTACCTACCATAAATGTAGATGTTCGAGTGTATACACTGCTGCAGTCCAGGTTACCCTCCCTCCTTCCCCTCTTACTGGCTGGTACGCATTACTATGTCTTCTACCCTTACTACCTATGGGGAGTATTTGCTGGTAGCTGTAAGTTGTTTTTTTGCTTTTCTTATGTATGTTTTATTAGCAATTGGAATTGCCTGCTTATTTAGAGGCACCTGACATCCGGGGCAAGAAAAACTGAAGAAAATGGCATCTGCTGCATCTTGTATACCCCTGTCGCACTGACGTCAGGGAGGAGGCGACAGCGACCGACGCCGGACCAAGACTTTGGAACTCAGGCCGACTGGGGAACCACCTGACGGCAGGATAACCCAAGTGCAATGACTGAAGCAGTGTATACACTCGAACATCTACATTTATGGTAGGTACAAAACTGTACTTTATGCTTATTGGGTTTGGGGGCATGTTCGTGATTAACACTGAAATGTTCCGTTTATGTACATATGTCCTTTGAATTATTTCCTTTTAGTATTAACAAATGTACATTAAAAAAGGAGGGAAAATGTACTGTTGGTTAAGAGAAGTGAAGCTTTCTTAACATTCTATTTGCCTCATGAACTATTACAGTTTTTTTTTTTTTTTTTTTTAACAAACTACTCAGAAACTACTATATTTGCATTGCGATAGCAACAATAAACAATTGCTGCAGTTTCTAAGGGCGCTTTGAACCTGCGAAGTGCATTTAGCCTTGCAGATAACAAATAAGAAAAACTAATGTTTAATTATTAAAATGAAATACAGTCTAAGCAAGGTAAAATAAATAAGACTATTTGTAAATATTTTATGATTTACCCACATCGGACTACACATTCCTGGAAACACAATTGAAATGTTTCCAAACTACATGTACAATTAAATGTAGCTGCTTGATTAAAAAGTATTACTCAGTTTAACATGCTGACTCCACAAGCTGTCTGCACTGTAAAAGTTACATTTTATATGTTACTCGAATTTTTACAGTCTCTAGAGCACACAAAAAGATACATATTACTTTTTGCAACATGTTATCTTTGCAGTTACCTCACAGTCTGTACAAACTCACTTGGCGACTAACAGCTATTCATTTAAAATATCAGTTTAAAGATTAAATGTGCCCTTGAAATGCTATTGACATTTAGACAAAATATAATCTGAACTGAAAATTGAAGGAGTTGAAAGAAGTGAAGTAATACGTATATTTCAAAGACAATTCTTGACACTACAGTATAAGTAGAAATGTATACACACAAGGAAGAATTGAAATGTGTGTCTTCCAGTTAAAAAAGCTTGCTGTCAACATTTTGCTATATCAGAAAGATTAAAAGAGCTAGGAAATTACTATTATTTGTCGGTGATATTTTACTTGAGGGTCTCACCAGTTCATTTTGCGCAGAAGTGGGCGTTGCGAATTGAGTGACAACCCGGTCTGCATATGTAATTAGCCTTTAAGCAATCGCGCGTGCATACATGATGTGATAATATTAACGTAAATGAAATGTACATACTACATCCAAAACAAAAGGTTAATACTCTATAAAACTATTTGGGGAGAATCCAAGATGTCCAAGTACGACAACACCTTCATTCAGGCAATCACCTCTTCAATTCTGAATGTGATTGCCTTCCTGCAGTCCTTCAGTATCATTCCAGAGGAGACAACCTGTCAGAAGTGTGGATGCAAGGCTGCCCTTGTACCTCATAAAGGCACATATGTATGGAGGAGTAGAGCCAAGAAGTGCAGGAGAAGAAGAGGGCTGCTGACAGGAACCTTTTTCAATAAAAGTCATTTGCCTCTGACAACCCTAGTGAAAATCCTGTACTGCTGGCTTCGGAGGTTACCTGTGACAACAGCTGCTGGCCACCTAGATGTAACAGGGAAATGTATGGTGGACTGGTATCAGTTTTTGCGTGATGTCTGCTCCTGGAAACTTCTGTAGGACCCTATGCTTCTTGGGGGTGCTGGGAAGGAAGTGCAAATAGATGAGTGCCTCTTAGTACATGTCAAGTACAACTCTGGTAGAAACCTGGCAAAGGAGAACACGTGGGTGTTTGGCATATATGACCACTCATCTAAAAATGGTTACCTGACTTTTGTAGACCATAGAGATGCGTGTTGCCAGGCACTGTTATTGTTTCTGATGAGTGGGCAGCATACAAGAGAATAGAAGCCATACCAGGTATGCATTACAGGCACCTGTCTGTAAATCATTCACAAAACTTTGTGAATCCTATGACGGGTGCACACACTAATGCTGTGGAGGGCATGTGGGCAAACTGTAAACGACACTTTAAGGGCATGAATGGCACCCGTCCGCACTTGGTGCCTAGCTACCTGGACGAGTTTATGTGGAGGAGCAGATATGGCAATGACTTTGATACTTTATTTGTTAACTTGCTGAGTCACATACACAAATTCCAGGAAGCTGTTCTTAGGAAAGGTCCTGCCAGTGATACTGAGGAGGAGTCAGCTGTGTCACCTGCACCAAAAAGGGTCCGTTTGGACATTCATTGGGACAGTGGACCATTGCATTCTGACTTTGACAAAGAGAACTAGAATGCTGAACAGTAAAAAGCCTGATGACATGTTATTTGCTGCTAACGTTTGATTTTGCTGAATCTTTTTTGGTTTCATTTGTTTGGACAGTAAAAAGCCTTATGAAATGTGTTTTGCTGCTAACATTTGACTGTTTAGTTTCTTTGCTGGTGGTGATGCAATAAAACCTGTGAATTACTAATGTTGGTAATGGTTTACTGTTATTGTCATATTACATGTCAGTGCTGCTGTTTTCTTTTTACATTTTGTTGTACATTCGGAGGGAATGCATATTCATGAATGACGTATCACAGGGGGTGGGTTTTGGGCGGGGCTTGCTACTGCGTATCTGGTGAGGCCCTCAAGTAAAATATTGCCTGTTTGTCTTTATAACATTTATTAGACAGATGTTAGACTCTGCTTTGTTTAATGAATTGTGACTCATGTTTATGAGGAAAAGTGGACTCAATTAGATGTTATTACAATAGTTATTAGATTGATGGTGGACACTGTTGTGCTTAATGGGTTACAGGACATGTTAGCGATTAACTCTGAAATGTTTCATTTATATACATACTGCCAGTTGAACTATTTCCTTTAGTATTAACAAAATACATGTAAAGGAGGGAAAAATGTACTGTTGCTTGTGTGAAGTGAAGCCCTTTTTACATTCTATTAGCCTCGTGAACTATTTCAGTTTTTGTAACACTCATTGATTAGGAAACGCTATATTTGCAATGTCATGGCAACAGAAAACAACCGAGGCAGTTTCTGTGGACGTTGTGAATCTGCAAAGTGCATTTAGACTCGCAGATAACTAATAACAAAAAAGTAATGTTGTTTAACTATTAAATTGAATTATAACCTAAGGAAGGGTAAATTAGATAACTTAATAGAACAACTTGGAAATACTTTATAAATTACCCACATTGGATTACACATTCCTGGAAACTCAACTGAAATGTCCCCATATTACTTGTGAACTTAAATGAAACTGCCTGATTAATAAGCATAACTTTAGTTTAACAGCCTGAATCCATAAGCTATCTGCTGTATAAATGCTACATTATACATGTCACTTGCAAATGATAGTCTCTAGAGCAGACGAAAACATACATATTAATTTTTCCAACATGTTATATTTGCACTAATCATACACTCTATACTAATTCATTAGGCAACTGATAAGGTATTCATTTGAAATATCAGTCTAAATATTAATTGTGCCCTTGAAATATTGTTGCTATTTTGACAGAATATAAGCTGAACTGAGAAAGGAATGATTTGAAGAAGTGAAGTATTGAAAAACTTCAAAGGCAGCTATTGACACCACAGTATAAGTAGAAATATATACTTGCAAGGAAAATTTGAAATGGTTTACTCTTCTAGTTAAAATAGCTTATTGTTAGCATTTTGCTTTATCAGAAAATTTAAAGAGCAAGGAAATTATTTTTAATTTGTTTTTATAATGTCTTCTTGAGTGATGTTAGTCACTGATTTGCTTAATGGATTGCGAGTCATGTCCATGATGGACTACTGAATGTTATTTCTGTTTACCTATGTTTGCTGAATTACTTTTACTAATACTGATTTAAAACAAAAAAGGGGGCAAACCTCTATATTTGGTTAAAGGAAAGAGGCTTAAGAGTATTCTAACTGCACCGAGAACTCTCTTAAGATGCTCTAAACACTGTTTGATTAATACTTACCTAAGGCAAGTCTTGATTAACATATGGATACCTACACATTCATCCTAGACCTGATGTGATTACCCATTCTGGAAGCAAGAGATGTCCTATGCAGGGTGGGAATTGTTAGGGTGATCATAGTTCATTGTTAGACTCTGCTTTGTAAATCTATATATATGTAAAATCACTGGATACTGGAATGTAGGGCACCTCTACTCATAGTCAGGATACCACTGATAAGCCATGTCTTTTCATAAGTTTAAGTTTAAGTTGGCGAGTTCAGGAAAGGAAAAGTAAAGGAGGGCAGTTCACCTACAGTAAATTTATACTTCATTGGTAATCACCCATTGTCTCCTACAGAGTCCTTTTAGTCAAACTATTCTAGTAATAATCCATTTGTTGTTGGCTTATCTAGTGTATGCTCCTCTGTTGTATTTAATTTATCCAAAATGACATATCTGACATGTTTGGGATCTCTTAAGGGTAACTATATATTGGATATTTTCTAAGTCAACAAAATAATTGTTTACACTACGAACATTCCATCCTGATGTATAAAATAATATAGAATAACAATAAAATAATATAGAATTTCATATCTCTTTTAAAAAAATACTCCATATAATAATTTAACATATGGAGCTCAATTGATATTGTTTGTTAAAGGTATGAGGGATAATCCAGTAGATCTATTTTTATCTGTTGGATTAGGAATAACTTTCATTCCATGTTTAATGGGAAATTCTGATACTTTAGAATTAATGTTTTATAAAAGTACTTTTTTAAAGCCTGACCAGAATTCTACCCTACTTGTATTTAAAGAAGAAAGAACATAAATAGCACTCCCAAGTTTACACACAAATAAAAATAACATTCGTTGTTATCAGAGAATATGGTATAACTACTATAATCAAAATAAAAAAAAAAAGAAACAAAATGCTTCTTCGAACAATAACTTGAAATGGATTTAACATTCCTATCCTTAAATACTAATGGCTTAAATCTAAATAAGGCACAAGTAGTATTTCTCCAGGAAACGCATTTTAAGACTAATGATAGCTTTATTTGGAACCCTAAGGACTATACAGTCTTAGCTCGATTCTCCTATAGAACACAGACAAAAGGGGTATCAATTCTCTGGAAGAAAAACATAATCACTCCAAAAGTTATTTATAAATATGAAGACAAAGAAGGTCTACTAGCATTTGTTATAGTTAAATTTAATAACAGAATATGGACTTTAGCCAATCTATATTGGTTACCAGGAATTGGAGCAGGAACAGTTAAAAAACGGGTCTATATTATAATCTCGAAGGTTTAAAACTTCGAATCACTAAAGATCGAACTTTAGTGATCGAAGTCTTAAACCATCAAAACCAAAAAAAAAAATACTAAATTAAAAAAAAAAAAAAAAAAAACTAAATAGTGTGTAGAAAAGGGGGCAAGTCCCCCTGCACCCCCACCCCCCTACTTAAATATACCAACTCTGAGAATGCAGTACATTGAAGTAAGTGGAAATCTCCCCTTACAGAGATTTTCCATTTAAACGTTCGATGTGGTGCGCTTTTGGTATTCTCATGTCAACAATATCGTATTCAATATTGTCAGGCTTTGAGATTTTAATATAGACCCTTAAAAAACACCTAGATTTTATTTCCAACAATTATAAAGGACATCTTATACTGGGAGGAAATTTTAATTGTACCTTAGAAGCTTCTGAAACCACCAAGAAGTCTTTTTGCATAGCAACTATTTCAAAATCATTAAAAAGATGGATTGATTCATTTCATTTAATAGACACTTTTATAGTAAATATGATAAATCTTTATTATTTTCCCATAAAGACCACAGATTTGGAACACAAACCAGAATAGATAAATTATTCGTAGTTCAAGATTTACAAAAAAAAAATCCTCAACTTCTAAATAGTTCCATGCCCCTACTCAAATCATGACTCACTAATAATGAAACTCCAAGTAGAGTTCAAACCATTAATCTTTTCAACTAGAATTCCATCATATATCACGGACATTAAAGAATTCAGACCCTGAATGTTATCAGAACTACAAGTATTTCTTGAAATTCATAATGCAACAGAAATTAGTAGAGTCATGGTATGGGACTCATTAAAAGCGTATTTATTTGGTAAGACCCTTAGCTGGTACAAAAGCAAAGTTAGAGAGTGGGAATCTGAATCATTAGACTTGCAAACCAGACTTTTGACAGCAAAATAAAAAAAAATCAGAACTGTCCAGAAGTCAAAAAGGAAATAGAGGAATTAAATAAAAAATATAATGAAATACTAACACACAAAACTTGTCTAGCCTTGAAAAAATTAAAAGTAAACTCATTAGCCACCTCCCCCAGATATCTACATAACTTATCTACAAGAACTAAAATACAATCCAAAGCAAATAACATTAGCAGTATATATCATGAAAAGAAAGGGAAAAAAGTATTAGATATAGGAGACATCCTTGAAGCATTTCGGTTCCATTATATGGAACACTTCAAAAAAGAAAATTTAGATACCAACCAAATAAACTTAGATACAAACCTTATCAATATAAAAAAATTCCAGAAAACTTAAAACTAGACCTACAAAAACCTATATCCTACAAAGAAATTGTTAGCAAGATAAAAGAAAGTAAATCTAACAAAGCTCCAGGGATAGATGGTATAATTACGGACATTTACAAACTCTTCCCTTCATCAGTAATCTCCCTTTTTCATAAAACTTTTCTAGAAGTCCAGTCAGAAGCAAAAATACCACCCTTCTGGAAATATTCTCTCATAACACCATTTCTAAAAGATAATAAACTGTTGGACCTCCGCTCCTCATACAGACCTATATTACTGAATAATGATTACAAAATATTTGTCAATCCTAGCTAACAGAATGAAAACCACTTTCAAAGGCAATTAATAATGATCAAACTGGATTTATATATAACAGGCACACACATGATAATTTTAAAAGGATACTTACTCTTATAGATTATGTGAATAAAGAAGATAGAGAAACACTTGTAATCGGATTAGACATAGAAAAAGCCTTCATTTCCATTAACTGGGAGTATCTATTTAAACCTTTTGCATTATTTGAATTTCCTCCTTCCTTCATCTTATTACTAAAAAAAATATATATTAATAACAGCCTACATTAAATTAGGTCCTTTCACCTCAGAATCTGTCCATTTAATGAAAGGTACTAAACAAGGATGCCCCCTATCTCCTATTTTATTTGCTTTTGCTATAGAAATACTTGCAGAAATAATACGTAAAAATCCAAGCAGCAAAGGAATAGAAGTCTATGACCAGCACATATCTAAAATAATGCTTTTTGCTGATGATATTTTATTAACCCTATCAAACTCCAGAGAGTCATTAGAAGAGCTAGAAGAAGTAATGGAGAAATTCTGTAAGATTTCAGGTCTACACTTTAATGGATCAAAATCAAAATTTCTGTTTTTAAATAAGAAAAAAGAACTACAAGTTATAGATAAATCCATCATAGGAAAACAAGAACTTACGCTAAATTATTTAGGAATAGCGTTATGCAAAAATCTAAACGAAACAGTATTCATTATAAAAACATTATTAAAACAATAAAAAATATATATAGAAAAGTGGAACAAAATAACTTTTGAAGACAGATTGCAATTAATAAAAATGGTGTTATTGCCAAAATACTATATATAGCATTAGCAATGCAGTTAATTCCTGAAAGATGCATTCTTAAAGAAATAAACTCATGTTTAATACAATTTTTATGGTATCCCAAAAAGAATAGAGTAGCTCTAAGTTATCACATTAGACCCTGGAAATGAGGAGGATTGAACTTCCCAGAAATAGAAACATATATAAAAGCATCTGTGCTTAAAACTACAATAGACTGGATAAACCCAAATTATTTTGCCAACTGGAAAGAGTTAACAGTTATATTAATAAATGAATTTAATCTATTAAAAAAGTCTTAATATTAGACAAATCTTACAAACCCTGGTACATGCTATGCACTAGTATACAATATAATATAACAAAACCTTCTAAAACATTTCTGATTAATCTTTACATCAATTCCTTTAGGAAACTTATCAATGCAAACATAGATCTAAAACTTTGGTTTGACCTTTTAATCCATTTTACCATCACTAAGAACTTTCCTCACAAAATATATAGGGAAACAGTAACCTCCTGGGAACAAAATGGATTCTTATGCTGGTTTCAGTGTGTAAAAAAAATAAATGTTTTAGATATACATGTGATAAAAACTACTTACAATATTCCAACAAAAGACTGGTTAACCTTACAAAGCATTCTAATGTACGCCCAGGATTTATGCAGCTTAATTAATAATTCCTCATTTAAAGCTATTCCAAATCTAATAAGTTTTCTATATGAATTTATATATAGTAGTTGTGAAAAGAAAAATTCCATTTCAAATCTATTCAAAGAGTTAACATATAAAACAATTCCCAAACCATCATACTGGCAGTTCTTAACAAAAGTTCAGTCATTACAGTTAACAGAAGAAATTAAATCTAACATCTTACTATCAGTTAATTACACCTCTAACACACAGTACTGGAAAATATTTAACTGGAAATACTTACATAGAGCATGTTTAACACCAGATAGAATTAAGAAGATCAGTTCTACTACAAATCTATTTTGCTGGAGGTGTGAAAAGTCGAATAAAGCAGACGGGATTCATATTTTTTATGAATGTAATAAAACTAAATCATATTGGAATGGAATTAATCATTTTTTACAAGCTTTATTTAATGAATCCTTTACCTTAACTAAAGCATTGATTGTACTAAAGCTAAATGAAGGTCCCTAGCTGAATAAGACAAATATGTATTTGTTGTGGACAATACTTTTGCTATATCTAGGAAATGCATAACCAGAAGATGGAATTCAAATACACCACTGACCTTGGAAGAATTCTACACTTTACTGAAGACAGCTGCATCGATGGAAATAAAAATCAAAGAACTACAAATCTATCCCAGGCCATTGGTAAATAATCCTTGGAAGAAATTTATATCTTTGTTGGACACTCTTCAATAATCAATATTGTATCTCTGATAACTGATCTGTCAGTTCTATGTTTACTAACATACAGTGTATATAGTTGTAAGTCAGGCTGTTGTAAATATTGTATATAGTTGTATAAAATTATATTTAAAAATATTATGTAAATGTTATTTTTAATTGAAAATAAAATTATTTGAGTAAAAGAAAATCATTGCACTTGATTTGATTAACATCAGTTAATATGTTCCATATTGTTTTCAGTTCAGTTCAAAATTACTGTTAAAAGTAGGGTAATTTTTTGGTGCATTATTTTAAGCCCAATTATCAGTGCGCGTATCTTTTTCACTATTGTAAGTCACTGATTTTTCTTTTATTTTTATAGTACATAGCAGCACACATGATTGGACTGTATTTTTTAAATAAATGAATATGTAAAGAATTTTCTTTTTGTTCGAGGGGGGAGTGACACCAGCAGAGTCATGATAGGCATTTTCCAAATATTTGACATACCTAGCCCAAAAGTTTCACCATCACTGCACTAGCCTGTTACACATCTAGAGTAAATGACCATCTGCCACATGAATGGCTTCTGCCAGTCTCCACACTCATTGTTCCACATAGAATCCCTCATTCCTTGAGTCTAGTAGTGAGTTATCGTTGAGAGTGACATCCTTCTGAAGTCAGAGGGGCTATGGAGGGCCACTTGGGAGATCAAGCTAAAGGCAGGCAAAGAAGCCAGTAGAATAGGGTCAGGCAGCATATATTAAAAAGAAGTAAACAATTTCCATCAGATGTCTGTTTTATCTGTCAGAAAAATTGTAACAGTACATTGAAGATTCATCTTTTATTTCTCAAATATGGCCACCGTAATGATTACCGAGGTCCTTTGTCTTTGGCCTGTAAAAATATTTATATCAGATTCTGTTCTCGAATCAAAAGATTGTTAAAACAGTGAAATCTCCCATCAAGTTCTTAAAACTTCTAATGGAAACTCTTTAGTTGAAAATTATTTTTCTGGGTAGAACCAGCTGAGAAGAAAATGTCCACTGGCAAAAACTGAAGGGTGTGAGCAGACATCACTTTTAAACACTATCACACAATATGGGCATCAGAATTTCAAATCCTGCAGACATAGAATCTGCAATCAGTGGTATGCATGTCAGTAACTGCCATTTAACCTAATGTTGAATGGCATACTGGAGACTTTTGATTTTCAAATTACAATTCACGGTATTTCAGTGATTGCACCCCAACACTGCATCTGTCCACCCATTAGTCAAAAAGATGCATATACCAGCATGTGTGCATTTCTGATTCTCAAAAAATGGACTGCTAAGGAGTACCCAATAAACCTAATATTTCCTTTTCACAATCTGTCTATATAAATAAAGTACCCTAAAATCTCATCTTTAGTAAGTGTGACCTGCAGTAAAAATGCATACGCTGAGTCTAAGCTGTATAACAGCTTTAAAGCTCGGTCTCTCAAGTATACATTTTCAGTAGATGTTAACCAGTGTGATGGAAGGAGATTCAATCATAAGCAGAAGTGAAAAGTTAGACTACTACAAAATGTACTGTTTTATTCTTTTGCTATTTTTTTCTTTTCCAAGGTCAGGATTCCTGTCTGTTACAGCTTGCAGTCTAGCAAGGGTACTGGACTTGCTGAAGGGTTGCGGGATAGAAAAATAAGAGAGCAGATCATTAAGTAATGCTGCGCTGTCAGGGTATTTGCTTGGAGGTATTACATGAGGAATCAGCTGGTTGTTGCTGCTGCTGTTTTTATCGGGGATTGAATCTGTTTCTGTGGCATCTAGATCATTTGCTTACTCAGTGGTACTGTGACCATCCTGGCATCAGTTCTAGTAATATTTCTCAGGTGCAAAAATGTATAGAAAAGCAGGAATCCACCACTGCTGTAATTATTACTTTAAATAATATTTAAGTATAAATTCTAAAACTTAAAAGAAAAGTGGATGTTGGAGCATTTCAGACATCAGGAATAGAACATTACAGTTTTAGGCAGAAAGGTAATCATGTTACCTGTAGCCTGTGCAGTGTGTGTAGTGTTGTCATTTCCAGTGATCTGCAGCATATCAGAACTAAGCATGAAGCCACAGTTTGTGGAGTTAATAATGAGAAGCAGCAGCATATCAGACAAGATGCCAGTGCTTATGAGAAGCAGCAGACTTGCATGATTGCTAAATACGTCATCAAACCTGACCTTTCCACAAGGGTAAGTTAACACTGCAGCTCTTGTTGTAGCAAGACAGATCAGTGTTTTATTGATAAAGTGTACACAAAGGGTACTTTTGTAAGCTGTGTAGAGTAACTTTTTCCTGATTTTGCAAATAGCATGATTGCTCCTATTGAAGAAATGCTGTTGTCAGCTAAGATTGTTTAAAGGTGAATAGATTAAATGACAACCAATAAAAGGAAACACATGATTCAAGACCCTCTTATTGCAAGTGAGGTACTGAGCCTTGCACATGATGAAAGCAGAAACATAATATCCCTTGACTTATTACCTATGTTAAATCTGAGGCAGGGTAGGACGAACTGCCATCTTTGACTGCGATGTGTGATATAATAAAGGCTGCTGGTATGTTTAATATTTTCAGAGACTTTTTCAAGACCACCAAATGAACCTGTATGGAATGCTTTTTGTCACCAGCTTGGCTCCAAGGCATAGACAAGAGATGAAGCCTTCACAGTAACTCTGATGATCCATGTTCAGTTAGCACAGGCGATAGAAGGACCAGACATGGGTGGGTGTGTGAGAGAGGCTGCCTCCAGCTCTTTCATCCTAGGAGAAGGAAGGCCATTAGACCAACAGCACTGGGACACCTACCAGTGGGTGGGTGTATTGCCCACTTATACAGTGGCCAGTTTGGCTTATGTTGTTAAAGGGAAGCTCTCCTCTGCAGAAATGGGGAAAAAGGGAAGCAGGTATGGGAGTATGCTTGCCTTCTCAACCTAAGAAGCAGCATTTGTAAGTCCACAAGCTGCGTGTGGGTGGGATAGGTCAGCTGCTTTTTAGGACCTGAAACTGGCCCACTCCCTACCAAATATCTCTCATCAGAGGGGGAATGGATGTGCTAATAAGGCTCCAGTGACCGGTTCTTCTGTCCCAAGATGACCAGCTGTCACCTCTCATGAAACAAATGGCCTTATTTTGGTGCAGGTAGAAGAGCCATTGAGCAAGTTCCATGGAGATGGTGGGGGGTGGTTCAAATAGGGGAAAGTGTTTTCTGTGATCAGTGATGGTGCACCCCTATCCTCGTTTCTGTTGTTTTTGCTGTTGTTAGGCCATCGTTTTCTCTCAGGCCTTTACCTGTGTGTGGTCGGCAGCCCATTTTTTTTGTAAGGGTTGTTGTCTTGTCCCTTTATTCTTCTTTGCTACCTAGGGAGAAGTTGTTTTAGTTAAAGGCCTTCTCCCTTTTGGAGCAGTAGCCGTTTAACTTAGAGGCTACCCCCTCCTCTTCTTCCCCTCTTTTCTTTCTTCTTTCAAAAAAAAGAAAAAAAAGAGACACTTTCTTGTTGTTTATAATGTCTAAAGAAGCTCCTAAGCAGTCAGGATTCAAGAAATGCGACTCGTGTTGCCAAAAAATGTCCCTTACGGGCACGAGTTGTGTTTATTGTTTAGGTGCAGTCCACCTGCAGGACTTGTGCTCTGTTTGCCATGCCTTTAGCGCACGGGTTTTGCAGGAGAGGCGCACCAAACTTTTATTTTGAAAGGGTTATTAAAACCTCAGGTTGAAGTAGCATCAGATACTCAGCCTTCAAAAAATTCCGATTACAAACTGGCATCTTTGTCGGCTGCACCTTCGGTGCCAACAAAGTCAAAAATCAAAATCTTCTGATCCTTCAGAGCGGATTGTTGGCTCCGAAGATTCCTTTTCTCCGGCAGCTCCATCTGTGGCTTCTGAGCGGTCTCGTACTCAGAGATCGAGATCTCCTCCTTCGGACCCAGTGAGATCTGTGCCTCAGTCTCCACTTTTGCAGTCAGTGGCAGGTAGTGACCGGTCCTTGGGCCACTCCTCTCAATCATCCAGGAGTTTATCAGATGATGATGATGTGGAGAGAGAGAGTTGGAGGCTGCTCAAGACACTGGTATATGCTCAGTTGTTGTCGGGCCCAGAAGTAAGTGGTGCTGTTGTCCAAACCAGTCCCCGTCTCTATTCCTTCTCTGACTGCGTCCAATTTGGAGCTGGAGTGCATGGAAGTAGTAGTGGTGGAACTGTCGGTTCTGACAACCCTTGCCTTGTCTGTTCTGACATCCACTCCGACCTCCTCAACAGTCCGCTCTGTCGTGGGGTCTGGGCGCTGAGACTCTCTCGGCTCTGAGGAGGGAAGTGGTGTCAGACCCTTGTCCGACCCAGCTGTCCCTCTCGGAGCCTCAGCGCAGGTGATTTCAGCTCACACATCTACCTCGGAGCCGTTGCCTTCAGTGCGGAGGAGGTCTCCAGGCTCCTCGGTGCCAGAGCCTTCCTCCGTTCTGGACCGCAGCACCTTCGAGGTGATGAGTTTGCTGTCCACCGAGACCGCCCCACCCTCGGCTCCATTGACTCCATCCCATCGATACCGGTGTCTGTCTCGGATCCTTCTCTCTGTCCCAAGCATAGGGAACCGATGCCCCACAGGGAGACCCCTCTTCCTCCGAGACCTCTCCTGAGCATGCCTCAGAGGAGGTTCCCAGGAAGAAAAAATGTAAGATGAAGCATGTGGACTCCCCTGAGTCTGTCACTTCTGACACGGACTTTGATGACTAGGAAGGGTCCCCACAGTCCCCCTCTGAAGATGTCTCATTCTCAGACATCCTGGAGAACATTAGGCAGAGGGAAAACTGGAAGTCTCTTGCCCCTTCTGAGTACGAGTCCGTGTACCTGGACGCGTTTGGATGTTCTACATGTTTCACTGTTGCAGTCATTGCATTTGGGTTATCTGCCTGCAGGTAGCCCTCAGCCGGCCTGAATACCAGAGTCTTGGATTCCTGCGTCAGATGCTGTGTCTTCTAACATGATGTCAGGATGTCAGGGGTATAAAACATGCAGCCGACGTCATTACATCAGTCTTCCTTGCAGCGCGGTGTCTGAAGCAGAAGCAGTTCGCAAGTGCCAGTCGGCTGACTCCTGAAATTTCCATTTTCAAGTTTCATAACCGAAGTCTTCGAAAAAAGCTAAGTACCCCATTGGGGATCCTTTTTCTTGCTCTTAACTGATGTCAGTAAAAGTTACCTGTGGAAAGCAAATGCCACATAAAGATTTTCATTCGTACTGCATTCCTTGCTTAGGCCCAGACCATGACGTCCCTCGCTGTCGGTTTTGTGCCTTATTCAACCCCTGAACTATTCATTGTTGGTCTATTTTCGCAGCAAATTATTTCGGTACTCTGTTTAGCTGTCCAGAAATGGCTTCGGTAAGCAATCCAACTACTGATATTCCGAAAAAAATGTAAGGATAAAGACAGAGACAGACAGCATAGGTCCAAATCTGCCGACGATGCTTCCGTTAAGCTAGTTGCCAGTTCGCCGGTACTTAGTGAGGTGCTTTTGCAGCCCCTGCTAACCACTACTTCACATTCGCAAGCTCTACTGAGACCCATTCGGAGTCCAGTATGCCGCGAGATGCTTCTTCGACTGTGGAACCTACGGATGTCTCTACCTTGACTGGGTCCGAAGCCGCTGTGCAGGCACCGGCTTCTGAGGGTGTATTCAGGCCTACAGATTTGCATTTTAAACCGACGCCATCTTCTTCATCAAGGCCTAAAACTTGATTCACGCCTAGAAAACCGACATCCAAACTGCATGGTCAGGCCCATATGCCTAAAAAACAAATGCTTAGAATGGCTGAAGACCTTATTACTTTAATTAAGGGAAGCCAGCCTTCCCCCTCTAAGAGACCTAGAACTGATTTTCCTTCTGATTCTTCTGATCAGGATACTGAAATTTCTGTTTCTTCTGATGACCAGGATTTGCCCTTATCTACCTATTAGGATTCTGATGCAGAGGATTCCATTCCTTCCACTTCCCCTCCAGAAGATTTTTCTTTTGTTGAAATCTTGCACACTGTTGGGGAGCATTTTCGCTGAGAAAGCCAAGACTACTCTGACTCCAAAAAGAGGCTTAGGGAATTCTTACTCCTCCCTCAACACAGGCCTTTTGCTGTACCTCCTGTTCTGGACATTGTAGATGATGCCTTCCTGGAATCTAGCCTGGCCCCAGACACTTTACCTCCAGCACCCAGAAAACCTGATGGGTATTAGAGTACCTGACTCTCACAAGTTCCTCTTCAGGAATCCTACTGCGGATCCAGAGACCATTTCCCAAGGACCAAAGGGCATTAAGGCTACTGCTGCCAAAACCCCTACCCCCTCTGATAGAGATTCCGGGGCCTTGTACAGATTGGGTAAGAAGGTATACACTTATGCTACTTTGGCCATTAGGGCCTTAAATTGCCAGTTTCATATGTTAAAGTATCAGCAGCATATTATGGGACTGCTTAAACAGAAAATGATGTTGATTCCTGATTGTGCTGAACATAAAGAATTACAGGAGTTAATGCATTCTGCTGAACAAGTTGGGAAACATACTTTGCACTGTGGTGTTGATTCTTTAGAAACATCTTGCAGGGCTGCTGTCACTGGGTCTGTACTTAGAAGGCATGCTTGGCTTAAGGAGCAAAACTTGCCAGAAAATGTTAAAGCATAATTACTGGATGCTCCCTTAAACCAAGACCGCATGTTTGGCAACAAAGCAAAAGAAGTCCTTATAAAGTTGGAGGAAAAAGCTAAATCTATGCAAACTGTTAAAGATTTCCTGCAAGTACAGCCTCCCAGATTTGTAGGCATTGGCCTTCTACGAATTGGTCCTTTCCAGTCTCTTCCAGGCCTTCTCGGTCCAACCCCAGGAACAGCAGACCACCTAGGTTACAGTCTCAGGTTACACACAGGCCTAAGCAGTGGGGGGGCTCCCACTTCCAAAGCTGGAAGTAGTAAGACACCCCCCTATGGAAAAATGTCACAATGACTTAACTTTAACCCTTCCAAGCCCTGCTCAACTGCTTGCTCCCTTAGGAGGAAAGCTTGCCCTGCATGCAAAAAACTAGGAACTCATTACCCAGGACAAATGGGTTTTAAATATATTTTTTCAAGGATACAGATTCCACTTCCACACCTCACCAACCCCAAACGGTTGGCCAGACCTACCTCCAAATCAGTGGGCAGAGGCTCAACAGCAGGTTCTCTCTCTTCTAAGTTTCAGGGCTGTTCAACCTGTCCCTGCAGAAGAAAGGGGACAAGGTTTTTACACAAGACTTTTCCTGGTACCCAGAAATGACAGCTCCTGGCATCCTATCCTGGACCTCTCTACTCTAAACACCTTTTTGGTAATCCCAAAATTCAAAATGCTAGCACTTCAACAGCTGCTTCCTATGCTAGGCAAAGATGCCTGGTTGGCAACCTTAGACTTAAAGGAAGCTTACTTGCACATTCCAATAAGGGAATCTTGCAGGAAATACCTACGCTTCAGAGCAGGCTCCATGCACTGTCAGTTCTCTGCACTTCCCTTTGGCTTATCTACTGCGCCCATGGTATTCACAAAGTGTCTAGCTCCAGCCGTTGCATTTTGCAGGCAGAGAAATATTCAGATATACCCATGCCTGGACGATTGTCTGATTCAGGCAGAAAGCCAGGACATGCTATTAAAACATCTGGCATTTGTAAAGAAACATTAACCTCGCTGGGGTACACCATAAACAAAAAGAAATCTCATCTAGTACCCAGCCAACAGATTGTATTCCTGGGAGCAAGCTTGAACACAACTTCCCAGATGGCTTACCTAACGCCATAGAAACAAGTTTGACAGCCTACTTCAAACTACTGGCCACAAAGACCCAGCTATCTGCAAGCAATATTCTACAAGCCCTGGGGTTCATGGCCTCTTGCATTCTACTAATTCCATATGCAAGATTGCATATGAGGAAACTACAATGGTATTTAAAAAGCCTATGGAGAACATTCTCAGGACCTGGAAACAATGATTCCTATCATTCCTTGTTTGAAGACAGAGTTCCTTTGGTGGGCAGAGGCATGCAACCTCAACAAGGGGCTCCCTTTCAATCTACCCCCGCCGCCCAAACCCTGACTACAGACACATCAGACTATGCATGGGGGGCTCACTTGGCAGGGCAGTGCATTCAGGGCAAATGGAACTAGAGTCAGATGCACCTACAGATCAACCAAAAAAAGATGTTAATTGTACAGAATTCCCTGACAGCCTTCAAGGACCACATCCTTCCAGGACAATTATTGGTATGTGGTACATAAACAAGCAGGGGGGAACCCACTCGTACCCTCTCTGCAGACTAGCCATGGCTCTGTGGAACACAGCTTTGAGCTACCAAGTGCAACTACAAGCTCAATTCCTGCCAGGCAAGCTAAATTCACTGGCAGACGACCTAAGCGGAAATCTCATGGACCCACACAAATGGAGACCTAGTACTAGAAAATCCTATGCTGAAAAGTGGAAAAGATGCTGTTGCTAGAGCCAGACCCAGGGTATGGGCACTACAATGCCCAGTTTACCTCATATTCTTCAGTACTTAACAGAAATGCTCCACAAGGGCCTATCCTTCTCGTCAATTAAAATTCATGCCTCTACAATTTCAGCACATTATAATACTGAACCACCACTCTTCTCTCACCCCCTGTTAAAGCAATTCCTCAGAGGGACTAAAAATTTAAGACCCCCCAGGCGAGCCCCTACTCCAGCCTGGGATCTTAACTTTGTATTGGAAAAGCTCACTCTTAACTTTGTGTAGGAAAAGCTCACTCTCCCTC
Source organism: Protopterus annectens (assembly GCF_019279795.1). NCBI lineage: Eukaryota > Metazoa > Chordata > Ceratodontiformes > Protopteridae > Protopterus > Protopterus annectens. The sequence goes on along the minus strand of NC_056746.1, from coordinate 996,661,997 downwards.
CATTTGAACCAGCTGCAACTGCAGAGTTGAAATTCCTTTCTTTGAAAACGGCCTTCCTTCTAGCCATCACTTCAGCAAGAAGAGTGTCTGAATTACAGGCCCTCATGGCAGTGCAGCCCTTCATTATCTTCCATGCAGACAGGGTTTCCCTCGGGACCAATCCTTCCTTTATGCCTAAGGTGGTGTCTAGTGTGGCCCTAAATCAGTCCATTCATTTGCCTACCTTTTTCCATTATTTACAAAACAAAGGGGAACAAATTCTGCACTCTTTGGATGTGCACAGACAACTTAGATTTTACTTTGACAGGACTAAGAAAATCTGAACAGCTGCTAGCTGGCTTTGCTGCCGGGGCAGAGGGGAAGGTCTTTTCAAAGCAAACTATTTCTAAATGGATAGCCCATTGCATTAATTTCTGCTATAAGTACCATGGAAAACTTACCCCACAGGGGATAAGATCACATTCCACCAGGGCTGTATGTACCTCTACAGCCTTTCTCAGAGAGGTCCCTACCAGGGACATCCTAGAAGCTGCTACCTAGAGCTCTCTTCATACCTTCACCAAGCATTACCACATGCCTACTTTTTCTAAATCCAGGGCTGGTTTTGCCACTGCAGTATTGTAGGGCTTAATAGCTGGTCCTAATGCTCTCTAACTTCCTCCTCCCTTCCTTAGCTTTGGGAATCTACCCAAATGTAATGACTGCAACAAGGAAACAAGAAGAACATAGTACAGTTGTGTACACTTACCATAAATGTAGATGTTCGAGTGTATTCACTGTTGCTGTCCTGGTTACCCTCCCTCTAGCCCCTTGACTTCTCTTGGCTCTACCTTTCCTCCTTGTTTTAAGCTTTCTGGTGTATTTGCTTTTTGATGGAGGTGTAACAACATATAATTGCTTCCCACTGTGGAGGCACCTGACATCTGGGACAAGAAAAACTGATATAATGGCGTCGGCTACATGTTTTATACCCCTGACAACCTGATGTCATGGAAGAAGAGACAGCATCCGACGCAGGAATCCAAGACTCTGGTATTCAGGCCGGCTGAGGGCTACCTGCAGGCAGATAACCTAAATGTAATGACTACAACAGTGAATACACTCAAACATCTACATTTATGGTAAGTGTACACAACTGTACTTTCCCGACCTTCCACCTCCTGGGTGTCTCCGCCTTTCGACCCACTTTTGTCTGTAGTGGGTTGATAGGCGTGGAGTGCTCCAGAGACCATGGAGCCCGTTCCAAGAAGGCCTAACAAATTCATGACCGCACCAGAGGACAAGAATTTTCTCCAGAGGTGTGCGAGTTGATGCTATGGTGGTGGCAGCAGCCACCAAGAAGGAACTTGCGAAGACTTTCCTCTTCTATCCATCTGCCAAAGGAGGAGTCTGGAGCCATGGATAGATATGGGAAGCGTGTTTTCTCTTCAGCGGCCTTTACTCTTTGGTCGCTGAACTATTTGGCACATTTCACAAGCCTTCAGAGGGATCTCCTTAAAGAGCTGGGAGATACCCTCCAGGATTCTTCAGCTGAGGGAGTAGCTTCCAAGTCGGCTAACCAGCTAACGACCGTAACCTCCATTGTTAACTCCTCCATGTGCCTGATTTCTTACGCAGCAGATGGAGCGAGTAGGGCTGCAGGCACAGGAGTGGCTCTTCGTAGACACTCCTGGATGCGCCTTTGTCAATTTTCAGAGCCCTTCAAGTCCTCCTTTACGAATGCACCCTTTGACGGCTCAGCCTTGTTCGAGCTGCAAGTTCGAGAGACTCTTACCAGGAGTGAACGTGATGGCAAAACTCAATCTGCCATAGGAGTCAGTTTTTCCACTCCATCCCAGCCTTATTCCAAAGGCCAAAAGAGTGGCAAATTGTGGTTCCGTAAATCCCAGGGAGCTTTGCCAGACACTCGTGGAGTTAATTCCCCAGAGGCAGAGGGGGAAATAATAACGGGAGATACCGACTTCACGGCAGGGGGGGTCCACAACAGGGTGACAGGGATACGTTCTCTGCCAGGCCCTTTCAGAATCCCTGAAGGATTGCCTGGCTGCTCACCTCTGGAGGCAGTCGGGGGCAGAATATCACTGTACCCAAGAGCCTGGCAAGATATAACAGAAGATGTGTGGGTACAGTGCATAATATCCAGGGGTTACAAAATTCCCAATCTCCCAAACACCCCCAAGAAGTCAAAAATCATCAGTCCCAGGTGTTCCACCCAATCTTCAGGATCAAGCAGCCTTAGAAGTAAAAACTTACTGCAAAAAAAAGAGCCATTCAGGAAGTCCCCACAGACCGGATAGAATCCGGAACTTACTCAAGATTATTTTTAGTTCCAAAAAAGACAGGGGACTGGAGACATATCCTGGATCACAGCAAGTTAAACAGGTCAGTAAATAAGACCAAGTTCCAGATGGTGACACTGCAGTCAGTTCTACCCTTTTTGGGTCATGACGATTGGATGTGCTCTAAGGATCTTCAGGACATGTACTACCATATAAAAATGGACAAGCAGTCCAGGAGACATTTACGCTTCCAGCTGGGAGCCAGTCCATTACCAGTTCAGAGCTCTGCCCTTTGGTCTCTCCACAGCCCCCAGAGTGTTCACCAAATGCATGGCAGTAGTGACGGCTCACCTGAGACATTTGGGATTCCAGGTCTTTCCTTATCTAGATGACTGGCTCCTTACTGCCACCACCGAGCATCATCTCTTAAGGGCCAGGGACCACATGATTCACACTTGTGCACACCTAGGAATCACAATAAATTACAAAAAATCTGCCTTGCTGCCCTCTCAGTGTATTACTTTCATAGGTGCTCAACTAAATACAAGGGACATGATAGCCAAGCTCCCACAAGAAAGGGTGCTTGCCATTCGAGGTCAGGTCTCTCTCCTCTTGTCAAAGTCAAAGGTTCAGGCTCGATTAGTCCTAAAGGTCTTGAGTTTGATGGCGGTTGCCATTACTCTAGTCCCGTTAGCTCGTTACCATATGAGGATTTAGCAATGGCTCCTCTTCACTCAGTGGTCATATCAAGATCTACCAATGTCACACATGATCTTAATCATGGATGCTTGCAAGAAAGATCTACAGTGGTGGCTCTACTCTCCCCTAGTCACTGTAGGCAGACCCTTTGTAGCCCCTCATCCGGTGGCCACAGTTACCATGGACTCTTCCCAGATAGGTGGGGGGGGCATTATCTGGGACAGACAGTCCAAGGGACTTGGCAAACTCACGAGTACCATTTGCACATAAATGTCCTGGAGAATGAGAGCGGTGTTATTAGCATTGCAAGCACTTCATGGCTCTCATCCTTTGGGCTATATAGCAATTCAGACAGACAACATGTCAGTAGTGTGGTACATCAGCAAACAGGGTGGAACCAAATCTTACCCCTTGTGTGTCAGGAGGCCCTTCAAGTATGGCAATGAGCGATTTCCTCTCAGCGTTTTCTGGTTGCAGTGCACATTCCGGGGAAGTCCAACGTGATTGCGGACAAGCTCAGTAGGGCAATTCTCATGCCCCACGAGTGGTCTCTGAAACAAGATGTGGCAGATATGATCTTCCGCAGATGGGGCCAGCCATGCTGCGATCTTTTTGCCTCTCACCTAAACAACAAATGCAGCAGCTACTTTGCCCTAGTTCCCCCACCGGGACAGTCACCCAGAGATGCACTTATCCACAATAGGCCCCCTGGGATTCTTTACGCCTTTCCCCCCTTTCCTTTATTTCCAAAAGTTCTTCAGAAAGCAAAGTTGCTGAGTCGCAAGCTGATCCTCCTTGCCCCAAACTGGCCTCGTCAGATATGGTTCCTGTGGCATTACCTGCAAGAGGAGCCTTGGATTCTGGACCCAGTTTCAGACCTCCTGACACATCAGTCGGGTGCTCTTCATCCCTCCATTCAAACTCTCAAGCTGACAGCTTGGTTTCTCCACTTCCAGTCCTAGCCAGGCTCCCAGATATCTCACCTATGGTTCAACATATTTTAGTCTCTTCTCATAAACCAACTACTAGGAAACTTTACACTAGTAAATGGAAGAGGTTCTCCTTCTGGGCCAAGCAAAATGACATTGATCCCTTTACAGCTTCAATTTCAAAAATCTTGGACTTCCTGGCAGAAACCTTCGAAAAAGGAGCAGCCGCTGCTACGATTTGAGTTCAACTGGCTGCTATTTCTAATTTTCATATGGGCCTTCTAGATTCTAACGTCATATCCCACAAGCTATGTAGGGCCTTTTTGAAAGGTGCTACCCTGTTAAGGCCTCCTATCCGAGAACCTCTCAATCCTTGGGATTTAAATTTAGTACTAGCGGTTTTGATCCTTCCTCACTTTGCACCAGCCGATGTTCATCGTGTTACACTGCTGCAGTTATTACACTTGGGTTATCCTGCCGTCAGGCAGTCCCACAGTCAGCCAGAGTTCCAAAGTCTTGGTCCGGCGTCTGTTGCTGTGGCTTCTTCCCTGACGTCAGTGCGCCAGGGGTATATAAGATGCATCCGATGCCATTTTCTACAGTCTTTCTTGCCGCGCGGTGCCCGAAGCAAAAGCAGTTCACAAGTGCCGGTCGGCCGACTCCTGAGATTTTCGAAGTTGAATTTCAGATATGAAGTCTTCAATAAAGCTAAGTACCCCGTTGGGGAAACTTTTTTCTTGCCTCAGACCGATGTCAGAAAAAGTTAATAATTGTATTACTTGTGGGAAGCAAATACCTCATAAGGACTTCCACTCTTACTGTATTCCATGCCTAGGCCCTGATCACGACGTCACTAGTTGTCGGTTTTGTGCTAGATTTAACAAGCGCACTATAAAACGACGTTTTGATTTTGCTTTGCACTACTTTGGCCGAAGGTTCAATTATACAATGCAGTCGGAACAACTGACGACCACAATTCTTAAAAAACGCAAAGACAAGGATAAAGACAGGCATCCGAGGTCCAAAACCGACTACGAAGCCTCTTCTAGGCTAGTCGCCGGTTCTCAGTGAGGCGCTTTCGCAGCCCCTGACACCCGCTACCTCAGAGCCACAGGCCACCTCCAACTCCCACGTGGAGACAACTAGGCCTCTGGAAACTCAAGGTATTGAGCCTACGGAAATGAATCCCTCAGATGGGTCCGGAGCCGCTGAGCAGGCATCGGCTTCTGAGGGTGTTTTCAGACCTTCACAACTTACCATTAAAGCAACAGCCAAGTCAAAACCACCATTAAAGACAATGAAGCAAGTACAGCATTCTCCTGGACAGTCCTCCATGCCTAAGAAACAGATGCTTAAAATGGCCGAAGACCTCATTACTCTAATCAGGGGTTCCCATCCCCCTCCTGAGAAAAGGCCTAGGCAGGATTCAGACTATGATTCCTCTGATCAGGTTTCCATTTCCTCTGATTCCTCTTCAGACCAGGGATACTCTCTACCCCCCACCCCCCCTATGAGGACTCTGATGCTGAAGAATCTATCCCTTCAGCCTCTCCTCCTGAGGATTACTCTTTTGGGGAAACTTTACATACCATGAGGGAGCATTTCCATTGGGAAAGTCAGGATTATTCAGAATCCAAGAAACGGCTCAGGGACTTCCTTTTATTGCCTCAGCACAGGCCCCTGGCTATTCCGCCTGTGTTAGATATTGTGGATGATGTGTTCTCTGAATCCAGCTTATCTCCTGATTCTTTGCCCCCTGCACCAGCCAAGCCAGATAGGTATTATAGAGTCCCTGACTATCACAAGTTTCTTTATAAAAACCCTTCTGCTGACCCAGAAACCATTTTCCAGGGTCCCAAAGGGGTTAAGGCTTCCATTGCATAAAATCCAGTCCCCTCTGACAGAGATTCTAGAGCATTGGATAGATGGGGGAAGAAAGTTTACACTTCTGCAACTTTAGCAGTAAGGGCTTTGAATTGCCAGTTTCACATGCTTAAGTACCAACAATATTTAATGGCTCAGTTAAAACAAAAAATGCTTGCAGGCTCAGAAGCTCCTGACTGTAAAGAAATGCAGGATTTATTGCATGCAGTTGAACAGGTGGGAAAACATACTCTGCAATGTGGTTTTGATTCTTTAGAGGCCTCTTGTAGAGCCGTAGTTACAGGTTCTGTGATTCGAAGACATGCTTGGTTAAAAGAACAGAGTTTACCTGATCATGTTAAGGCAAAATTATTGGATGCTCCTTTACAGCATGATACCTTGTTTGGTGTTAAGGCAGAAGAGGTGTTAATGAGAATGGAGGATAAAGCTAAATCTATGCAAACAGTCAAAGATTTCTTACAGGTACAGCCACCTCAATTTAGCAGAAATTGGCCTACAAAGAATTGGTCCTTTCCAGTGTCAGACAGACCACAGAGAGGCAGATACAGACGCCCAAGAGGCAGATATTAACCCCAAGGCTCTAACAGACAATGACAGTGGGGTACCTCAACCCCAAAAGGAGGTGAGGACAGGTCTCAACCTTACAGGAAACATTCCCAATGACTTCCCCCTTCGTATGCCAAGCACTTCCCTTTTGGCAGCCCCCCCTTAGGAGGAAAACTAGCACTTTTTTCACAAAATTGGCAAACAATCACCCAAGACAAATGGGTTCTGAATATTGTGTAACAAGGTTACAGGTTCCACTTTCACACTTTACCAAGGCTAAAAGGAATGCCAAACCTGCCACAAAATCAATGGGCAGAGGCTCAGAAACAAATTTCAGCCCTCATGGACATGAGAGCTATTCAAAAAGTACCACAGCAGGAACAAGGACAAGGATTTTACTCAAGACTCTTCCTGGTCCCCAGAAAGGACAAAGCCTGGAGACCCATACTAGACCTTTCAACTCTAAATACTTACCTGGATGTTACGAAATTCAAAATGTTGACAATACAGCAGCTTCTTCCCATGCTGGGCAAGAAGGCTTGGCTTGTTACTTTGGACCTCAAAGAGGCATACCTGCATGTCCCTATCAGACAAGATTGCAGAAGATACCTCAGATTCAAAGCTGGTACAATGCACTACCAATTCTCTACTGCGCCCAGGGTCTTTACAAAAGTGCCTGGCACCAGTAATTGCATTTTGCAGACAAAAAGGAATTCAAATATATCCATACCTGGACGACTGCCTCATTCAAGCAGAGAGAAAGGACATTCTTCTAAAACATCTGGCATTTGTAAAAAAGTTGCTAAATTCTCTAGGGTACACCATAAACAAAAAGAAGTCAAAACTAGTGTCCTCACAACAGATAATATTCCCGGGTGCCAGCTTAAATACAACGGCCCAGATGGCTTATCTCACGCCAGACAACCAAGGACAGCTGACTCAATATTTTTAATTATTGGCAAAAAAAGTCCCATCTCCCTGCAAGAAAAATTCTGCAGGCCCTGGTATTCATGGCATCCTGCATACTACTAATACCGTATGCCAGACTGCATATGAGGAAATTACAATGGTACCTAAAAAGTGTTTGGACTCAACACTCTCACAGTTTAGAAGCAGTAATACCAATAATTCCCTGCCTATAACAGGTGTTTCGATGGTGGGCACAGGCATGTCACCTCAACAAGGGTCAGCCTTTCACTCTACCCACAGCCAGACAGATCCTAACAACAGATGCTACGGATTACGCCAGGGGAGCACACATGGCAGGAAAATGTATTCAGGGCAAGTGGACCACAGACCAAATGCATCTTCACATCAGTCAAAAAGAGATGTTGGCTGTTCAAAATGCCCTAACAGCTTTCAAGGACCTTGTGCATCCAGGACAATTACTATTAAAGACAGACAACACCACAGTAATGTGGTACATAAACAAGTAAGGGGGCACTCATTCTTATCCCCTATGCAGGCAAGCCATGACCTTGTGGAACACAGCTCTAACTTATCAAGTTCTTCTGCAAGCACAATTCCTGCCAGGAAAGAAAAGTACTCTGGCAGACGATCTAAGCAGAAATATCATGGACCCTCACGAATGGAAATTGAATCCACAAATCTTCAACATGGTAACGCAAAAATGGGGATGCCCAGACATGGATCTTTTTGCCTCCCCACTGAAATGCCAACTACAAAAATTCTGCACAAGGACTTGCCACACACAAGCATGGAAAATGGATGCTCTTTCGTTCGGCTGGAAAAGCCTAAAAGTTTATGCCTTCCCACCACTGCCTCTCCTTTCAAAGGTACTCCTAAAAGCCAGACAAGAAAAAACACAGATGATCCTGATTGCTCCACACTGGCCACGCCAGCACTGGTACCCAATCTTAAAGAACTTAGCTCAAGGCCCACCATGGATTTTGCCTCAAATTTCACACCTTCTGACTCAACAAAACAATCAGATCCTGCACGGTCAGCTCAAAACCCTAAACCTGGCTGCATGGCAGATTCATTAGTCAAACAGGCATAAAGCTGTTATGGATGTCATTTTGAAGGCCAGGAGGCCTAGCACCATGAAAACTTACTCAGAAAAATGGAAGAGATTCTGTGCCTGGAACCAGGCTCAAAGCCTTGACCCTCTTGTCCCAAACATTCCACAGATTTTACAATACTTAACTGAGATGCTGGAAAAAGGCCTATCCTTCTCATCAGTTAAGATCCACGCCTCTGCCATTTCAGCACATTACAACACAGACCCTCCTTTATTCTCTCATCCCTTGCTAAAGCAGTACCTCAGAGGGGCTAAAAACAAAAGACCGCCCCGGAGAGCACCAGCACCAACTTGGGACCTCAACTTTGTTTTGGAAAAACTGATCCTGACACCTTTTGAGCCAGCCAGTACAGCCGATCAAAAATTTTTATCATGGAAAACAGCTCTGCTCCTGGCAGTAACTTCAGCACGAAGAGTCTCAGAGCTACAGGCATTAATGACAGTGGAACCTTTTATAATTTTTCATCAGGACAGGGTTTCTTTAAGGACAAACCTTACCTTTATGCCAAAGTTGGTATCTAGTGTGGCTCTTAACCAAACCATCCATTTGCCAACGTTTTATCCAAACCCCCAGAATAAAGGGGAGAAACTTCTGCACTCTTTGGACATACACAGGCAGCTATGCTTCTACTTGGACAAAACAAAAGCTTTCAGAAAAACTGAGCAACTGTTTGTAGCATATGCTGCAGGATCACAGGGCAAGGCTATCTCAAAGCAGACTATTTCCAAATGGATAGGACACTGTATTCGCTACTGCTTCACACAGCATGGAAAATCAGTCCCTATTAACATTAGGCCACATCCTACCAGAGCAACAGCCACTTCATCAGCCTTTCTCAGAGGAGTACCAACCAAGGAAATTTTGGAAGCTGCAACTTGGAGTTCAGTGCACACCTTTACCAAGCATTACCACTTGCCTCTTTACTCCAAATCCAGAGCAGGATTTGCCACTGCAGTTCTGCAGGGCCTCATAGCCAATCCTGACTCTTTATAGACCAGCCACCCAACCTTAGCTTTGGGATTCTACTCAAGTGTAATGACTGCAGCAGTGTAACACGATGAACATAGTACAGTTTTGTACCTACCATAAATGTAGATGTTCGAGTGTTCACACTGCTGCAGTCCAGGTTACCCTCCCTCCATCCCCTCTGTCCTAGCTGGACTCATCTGTACCTTTCTATCCTATACAACCTTTGTGGTGTATTTGCTTGTAACTGAAGGTATTGTTATTTTTTATATATGTTTTATTAGCAATATGTATTGCCTACCTACTTAGGGGCACCTGACATCTGTGGCAAGAAAAACTGAAGAAAATGGCGTTGGATGCATCTTATATACCCTGGCGCACTGACGTCAGGGAAGAAGCGACAGCAACCGACGCCGGACTAAGACTTTGGACCTCTGGCCGACTGCGGGACCACCTGACGGCAGGATAACCCAAGTGTAATGACTGCAGCAGTGTGAACACTCGAACATCTACATTTATGGTAGGTACAAAACTGTACTCTTCTTGTCCTCTAAAGTTCTTATCATGGAAGACCCTCTTCCTGAGTGCTGTTACATCAGCTAGGCAGGTTTCCAAGTTACATGCATTTTCCATCTGCCCGCCTTATATGATCTTTCACAAGGATAGAGTATCTCTTAGAACTAATCCTTCCTTTTTACCAAAAGTCTGTTCAGAGTATAATTTGAATCAGTCAGTTGAACTTCCTGTTTTCTTTCCAAATTATGGCAACAAGGCAGAGTATAAGTTATATAAATTGGATGTCCACAGGCAGTTACAATTTTATCTTCAAAGAACCAAGGACATCAGAAAATCAGATCAGTTGTTTGTATCCTTCTCTCAGAGTAAGCAAGCCTCACCAGTTTCCAAAGTGACTTTGTCAAAATGTCTGTCCAATACTGTTATTTATGCTTATGAGTCTCGGAATGTGTCTGTCCCGGGAAAAGTAAGGGGACATTCTACTAGGTCCTTGGCTACCTCCATAGCCCTTCAAGCTAAGCTTCCATTAGATACTATTTGTGCAGCAGCAACATGGGCTACTCCCCATACCTTCATTACTCATTACAAAGTGGACATGGCCTCTCGGAACAGGGCATCCTTTGGTTCCACGGTTCTGAAGTCTTTTTTCCAGTGAGCCACCCAGGATTTAGGTGCTGGGGAAGCTGTCCCAACCAAAAAGAAGGAAGGCGAGATGGACAACATAACATAAAGAAGTTATGTTCTTACCATAACATTCCATGTTTGTTGTCCTTTATCTCGCCTTCCTTCTTGCGTCCCTCCCTCCTTCCCTCGTCCTGGATCATTGAGAGGAATTTCCTTTTTTTGGACTGATTTGGCTGAGTTTCCTTTGCTTTTCAGCTATTGGTATACTCCTTGTCACTATTGTTCTGTTTTTCGGTACAAGGAAGTAGTATTGTTTAGTTACCATCTTTATTGGGTAATTTTTAGTTCTATCTAGTGGTTAGTTCTCACAAATGAGATCTGGGTAGCTACTTCTAAGCATGCTGGGATAAGGGGTAAGCTTCGAGCCAGTAAGGACTCTTCGAGCTTAGAAGTGGCCAAGTCAGCTCCGAACCCAACCAGAAAGAAGGAAGGCGAGACAAAGGACAACAAACATGGAACGTTATGGTAAGAACATAACTTCTTTTTTTCCTTGCTTGTCTGCCTTTCCTTTCGATCTACATGTAACAACTGGAATGCCTACAGAAATACCTTATTAAAAGGTGCTCCATCCTGGGTCCCCTCCTGTTTAATATCTTTACCAATGACCTCACAACTTTCTGTAAACATTCCTCCCACATCTAATATGCTGACGACTCTACCCTCATCTCCATTTCTGACAACATATCTGAATTCCATACTGCTACCCAGCAGGCCTTTCTTTCCACAGGACAAAGGTTGTTCAACAATTTACTCATCCTTAACCCAAAAAAGACTAAACTCTTACTCTTCCTTCCTCGATCACTCACTCATCACAAATCTACGTTTACTATCACATCCTCCAACAACACTATAATCCAACCAGAAGCCCATTCTAAACTCCTAGAAGTCATCATAAACGATTAACTCAAATTTAACCGACACCTGTTACAATGTATAAAAAAGACGCATCAAAAGCTCAGTCTCCCTGTATCGCAACAAAAACATTTCTGACCACAAATTCTAGACTAGTCCTTGCACAAGCTCTACTCCTCCTCACTTTCTATATGCTGCACCAGTATTTACCAACATCCAAATTACAACAAACTTATCACAAGATAGCCAGATTTGTCACTAACTCTCCATATAAACTGCATCACTGTCTGGCCCTTAACTCTCTCCAGTGGCTTGAATTCCCCCAACAACTGCTGCTGAGACAATTCCAAATTCTACACTCCATCTGCAAACCAGCATCCTGTCTTGCTCTCTCATCACTCGTCTCAATCTGTTCTCCACCTCGGACTCTCTCCATACCTCTAGTCAGTAATTACTTGACATCTACCAACCCAGAAAAACAGTAGGCAAACTCCTATACAAACATTCCATTGCCAGTGCTTGGAATAAACTCCCACTAGAGATACATTCCATCAAACTTCATCTACTTAATTCTAAACTCGGTCCCTGTCAAGCCCCTACTTAACTCCCATTACCCTCCTTTCTCATCTTATTTCTAACACTCCCTCTTCTTCCAATGTACTCTACTATGGGTATACAAACTAACTAAATAAAACACACTGAAAAACTCTTGCTGTAAATAAGTAAATTTGCCTCTGTAACAAGCTTCAATGTGTTTCTAACTTTGTAATTGAAATGATCTATTGCTAATACTCTTTACTTATTGAATTGTTAAACTTCTGTGTAGTATTTTTGGAACTTTTCTCCTCAGGTCTCCACTGAAAATAGGCCACTAGCCCAGTTGGACCAACCCAGTTAACAATTGTCAATAAATAAAAGGATACAATACCTAAACAACATGTCCTGCATGGGCCAACTCAAAGCCCTGTCAGTATACTGTGTTTCCTACAGACTGCTAAGAGGTGACATGTGACCGGCATGATGGATTTACTGCACATCAGCAAGTCAAGTGGCATCATAAATACTCTATCTAGGGATCTAAACCTCTTCTGCAACATCAGCAGAACTGTTCTGAGGCACAAGTATATCTTGCAGAAGATACGGTTGTTGTGGAACAGACTCCCCATCCTCATAAAACAAAGTTCATCCTTGTCCATGTTCAATCGCAACTTAGATCTGTAGATGGAAACAGAAAATTTACCCCACGACTGCCCCCTCTACTACTAGTAGACAGAGGGAGCTCCTAAATGCTTTATTCCATGCATAAGTCCCCTCAAATAACCTGTGGCATGATTCCAATTATTCTCATTAGGGTTCATATATAATTATCGGCCATGGGATGAGTAAAGCCAATCTATAACCAAATGGAATGTTATTTCGACAACAAAAAGGGACATTGGCTAGGCTTAAAATGGAACTTTCAGAATCCAATAAACTCTTCCAAGGATGCGATAAAATTCTTTATTTTGCAAAACGAACAACACAGAACCAAAGTAATAAGAAAATCCAATAAATCAAGCGCTTTCGCCTGAAGCTGTGTCAGGTTTTTTCAAGATAGACCACAAGGAACTTGGCTTCATTTAAATACAACAGTTAATTGTCCATTGACAACAAAACAAATGCAATTGATAACTCCTGATTAAAGTACTAAGTGATAGGTTGCTGTAAACCTTCTAGATGTCTAAAATACTGTTGTCACGTTAAAAACAAATAATGTTTAATGATTTGTATTTCATAAAACCACTTCTATTATTTATAATATATGAATGCAGTAGAATTATTGATTATTAAAAATATTGGTTGTTAAAAATAAGCTTCTGCTGAACAAACATGTTTTTAAAAGAATTTTAGAAGACAGATGTACTACACTACGTGCTTTTAGTCTTGTGTGAATAGCGTGAGACAATTCGTTACTCGTTGTTCCTGGTAAACAAACTTACAATACAAATGTGCTACATGTAGTTTTGCATAAGTAGTGTAAGACAACTCACTACTTGTGATTTCTGGTCAATGTACAAGAGATTTTTTAGAATAATTGTGCTTACTAATCAATGCGTGTGCCCATCTTAATAAAATGAAATGAAATGAAATATATATATATTTAACCATAAAACCCATATATGAATAAATATGTGTACGTGAATATGAAGAAATGTATCTCTAGAAAGTGTTATGTACTTTAACTTTTATGTACGTGAAATAAAGTTAAAAAATAACCAAAAGTAAGCAGCTATAGTTGTACATATACATATGTATGTAAAATCAAATAATACATACATTACAATTAAATGGGTATTGACCAAAAATAAATAGATAAATAAATAAATATAATATAAATATGTATCTATAAATAACTACTTAGTTGATTTATTAAATCTCAATGTTATTTAAATATCCATATTAAAAATGTATATATATATATATATATATATATATATGTGTGTGTGTGTGTAAATATAAATGTAAATATATAAATAATGTATAAAATATGTACAACAGTGTGAAATAATAATTATGGACATGAACTACCTTGTGTTAACCAATATTCTTACAAATGTGTATTGAAGACCATAAAATGTGCATATTAGTCTTTCGGCTGTTGATTCTGTATAATCCAAGAACCAACAGTTTTAATGTGTTCAAATAAGTACCTTTGTGTTACAACCTTTTAAAGTTTTGCTAGTCTTAATTTTAATAAACTGGTGATACTTATAGCTTCATTTAAACCAGGTGGTCTAGATGCATTCAGTCTTAGTTGCCAAGTTAATTCTTTATATTCAACCGTTGTTTCCCAGTCACCACCCCTGGGGTTCAAAGGGACCTGTTCTATCACCATAAATTTTAAGGTCATCTTAGGGCATATTGTCAGATGTCTATAAAACGCATTTGAATCTTTCTTTTTCTGTATATCATAAAGATGTTCGTAAATCCTTCTACGTAGCGTCCTCTCTGTTTTACGTATGTAAAAGCTTTCACACACTTGACATACCCCTAAGTAGACAATCCCTTTTGATGCACAATTGTAATACAATTCAGACTTCACCCTAAACTTTCTTGATTTAATATAATAAAAATCATTGTTCATTATGTATGGGCATTGTTTACAAGAATTGCATTTAAAGGTGCCAGTTATTGAACCCTTTGTACCTTCAAATTGTGCCTTTCGAACATATTTTTAAGATTAGTATTCCTTGCATTTACGAATGTTGGTTGCTTGGGTAACCATTTACTGGTCTCTTCATTTAATCTTAAAATAGGCCAGTACTTTAACACTGTGTTTTTTACTTTAAAAGCATCATTATTGAAAGTGTAAATAAATGCAGTGTGGAAATCAAAGTGGTCACCTTGTTTATCCGTTAAGTTACTGTCAATGGGCGAAACATCAATTGATGTGCCAAGTAAGGGGAAATATGTGTCAACCCTTTTTGTCAACACTTCTTGATACATTTTATCTATCAAGGCTTTAGGATAACCTCTTTCTAGAAATAACTTCATCAACGTATTAGCTTCCTTAAAAAACAACTCGTCTGTATTGCACATTCTAGAGGCCCTGATAAATTGGCCCTTCAGTATACCTTTCTTTTGCGAAAATGGGTGACCACTACAAAAATGTAAATATGCATTAGAAAAAGTACTTTTTCTAAACACTGATGATTGAAACATCTGTAGTTCTAAATTATTAGTAAGCAATACATCTAAATAATTCAAACTGCAATCACTACAATTGAATGTAAATTTTAAAAAATATGTGGTGTTGTTGATGTAGGTTAAAAATTCTTGGAGACTTTCTTTGTTGCCTCTCCACAATATGCAAATATCGTCCAGGTACCTTTGGTAGTGTATAATGTTTTCCTTCCAGGGTGACGTAAAAATAAACTTAATTTCCCAATAAAATAAAACAATGTTTGCATATGCAGAGGCACAAGGTGTGCCTATGGCTACACCTTTTCTTTGCTTAAAAAGTTCTCCATTAAAATAAATAAAATTGATATATAAAATAATTTCCATAAAATCTATTAAAAGGTTGATAATTTTTGCACTTAATCCTGAGTGTTTGATTAAAATCTCATTGAACCATTGTAATCCAATGTCGTGATGTAGCCCTTTATGGACCAACTAAGAGAAGAGCAAGTTAGGGTTATGAAACCAGACAAGGGTGGTGGGGTTGTGTTAATGTATAGGCATGATTACGAAGAAAACATACACAACATTTTACAGGATACTGAACAATACAGCATCCTCTCCTTGAACGAAATTAACATAGCGTATGCAAAAATAAAATTTTTATTGCAAGACCACTTGTTACAAGGTGTGATTAACGAAAAATTGTTCAATTTTTTAATGGTTAACAAACCCCTCACCCCAGTCATTTTTGGTATTCCCAAGGTCCATAAAGGGCTACATCCCCTAAAGTTTAGACCGATAGTTGCAGGGTCTGGAAGTATTACAGAGCCCTTGGGTAAATTTGTGGACACTACACTTAAGAAAACTGTAGCATCTTTTAAACACATTTGTAAGGACTCTTGGGACTTTCTCAGGAACATTAAGAAAGAGTTTTATGACACTACTGATTTTATGGTCACCATAGACATGGTGGAGTTATTTCCTGGTATCCCTCACGACATTGGATTACAATGGTTCAATGAGATTTTGTGCCTTGTGCCTCTGCATATGCAAACATTGTTTTATTTTATTGGGAAATTAAGTTTATTTTTACGTCACCCTGGAAGGAAAACATTATACACTACCAAAGGTACCTGGACGATATTTGCATATTGTGGAGAGGCAACAAAGAAAGTCTCCAAGAATTTCTAACCTACATCAACAACACCACATATTTTTTAAAATTTACATTCAATTGTAGTGATTGCAGTTTGAATTATTTAGATGTATTGCTTACTAATAATTTAGAACTACAGATGTTTCAATCATCGGTGTTTAGAAAAAGTACTTTTTCTAATGCATATTTACATTTTTGTAGTGGTCACCCATTTTCACAAAAGAAAGGTATACTGAAGGGCCAATTTATCAGGGCCTCTAGAATGTGCAATACAGACGAGTTGTTTTTTAAGGAAGCTAATACGTTGATGAAGTTATTTCTAGAAAGAGGTTATCCTAAAGCCTTGATAGATACAATGTATCAAGACGTATTGACAAAAAGGGTTGACACATATTTCCCCTTACTTGGCACATCAATTGATGTTTCGCCCATTGACAGTAACTTAACGGATAAACAAGGTGACCACTTTGATTTCCACACTGCATTTATTTACACTTTCAATAATGATGCTTTTAAAGTAAAAAACACAGTGTTAAAGTACTGGCCTATTTTAAGATTAAATGAAGAGACCAGTAAATGGTTACCCAAGCAACCAACATTCGTAAATGCAAGGAATACTAATCTTAAAAATATGTTCGAAAGGCACACACAACAATTTGAAGGTACAAAGGGTTCAATAACTGGCACCTTTAAATGCAATTCTTGTAAACAATGCCCATACATAATGAACACTGATTTTTATTATATTAAATCAAGAAAGTTTAGGGTGAAGTCTGAATTGTATTACAATTGTGCGTCAAAAGGGATAGTCTACTTAGGGGTATGTCAAGTGTGTGAAAGCTTTTACATACGTAAAACAGAGAGGACGCTACGTAGAAGGATTTATGAACATCTTTATGATATACAGAAAAAGAAAGATTCAAATGCGTTTTATAGACATCTGACAATATGCCCTAAGATTACCTTAAAATTTATGGTGATAGAACAGGTCCCTTTGAACCCCAGGGGTGGTGACTGGGAAACAACGGTTGAATATAAAGAATTAACTTGGCAACTAAGACTGAATGCATCCAGACCACCTGGTTTAAATGAAGCTATAAGTATCACCAGTTTAATAAAATTAAGACGAGCAAAACTTTAAAAGGTTGTAACACAAAGGTACTTATTTGAACACATTAAAACTGTTGGTTCTTGGATTATACAGAATCAACAGCCGAAAGACTAATATGCACATTTTATGGTCTTCAATACACATTTGTAAGAATATTGGTTAACACAAGGTAGTTCATGTCCATGATTATTATTTCACACTGTTGTACATATTATATACATTATTTATATATTTACATTTATATTTACACACATATATATATATATATATTTTTAATATGGATATTTAAATAACATTGAGATTTAATAAATCAACTAAGTAGTTATGTATAGATACATATTTATATTATATTTATTTATTTATCTATTTAATTTTGGTCAATACCCATTTAATTGTAATGTATGTATTATTTGATTTTACATACATATGTATATGTACAACTATAGCTGCTTACTTTTGGTTATTTTTTTAACTTTATTTCACGTACATAAAAGTTAAAGTACATAACACTTTCTAGAGATACATTTCTTCATATTCACGTACACATATTTATTCATATATGGGTTTTATGGTTAAATATATATTTCATTTCATTTCATTTTATTAAGATGGGCACATGCATTGATTAGTAAGCACAATTATTCTAAAAAATCTTTTGTACATTGACCAGAAATCACAAGTAGTGAGTTGTCTTACACTACTTATGCAAAACTACATTCATGTAATGTAGCACATTTGTATTGTAAGTTTGTTTACCAGGAACAACGAGTAACGAATTGTCTCACGCTATTCACACCAGACTAAAAGCACATAGTGTAGTACATCTGTCTTCTAAAATTCTTTTAAAAACATGTTTGTTCAGCAGAAGCTTATTTTTAACAACCAATATTTTTAATAATCAATAATTCTACTGCATTCATATATTATAAATAATAGAAGTGGTTTTATGAAATACAAATCATTAAACATTATTTGTTTTTAACGTGACAACAGTATTTTAGACATCTAGAAGGTTTACAGCAACTTATCACTTAGCACTTTAATCAGGAGTTATCAATTACATTTGTTTTGTTGTCAATGGACAATTAACTGTTGTATTTAAATGAAGCTAAGTTCCTTGTGGTCTATCTTGAAAAAGCCTGACACAGATTCAGGCAAAAGCGCTTGATTTATTGGATTTTCTTATTACTTTGGTTCTGTGTTGTTCGTTTTGCAAAATAAAGAATTTTATCGCATCCTTGGAAGAGTTTATTGGATTCTGGAAGTTCCTTTTGCAGTGTGTTTTGTGGTCTTTTTGGGACTGAGTTCGTGATTTGTAGGCTTAAAATGGCCCACAAGGGCAGCTAGCCTAGTACTTATCTATGAACCTATTTTTTGTTGGCAGCAAGTATTTTAACTAATAAAGACTGTAGTGTGTCCTGTGAGAAGCCATATGTCTGTTGACTATTTAAATTCGTGTTTGAGCTTGATGGCAGCCATCTTCCAGCCTGACATCTCCAGTCAGAAACAAGGCCATTTCAGCCGCTAACAGTGACACCACAAATGATACTTGCTTATTTGTTTGACTTTTTGCACATTTGTTGTGGGTTTTTCATCAGATGCCATTTATCTGCATCATCCTGTTTTAAAAACTCTGTAACAATGTGATATCCAAGTAAACAGCATAAAAAGTAAGGAAAGGAGAAAACAAACAAAAAAAAATATTTATTTACCAAGTTTTGTAATTGAGTAGTGAATACTTAAGAAAAATATCAGTGGATACAAATACACACAGATTAAACAAAAAAAAAAAAAAAAAGAATTGGAGTAGCATGATTTCTATTCCAGCTTTTTCTGTAAGTAGGTTGACTATGAATGCAAAATTGATTTCATTATATTTAGTAGCTGCCATTGTTAAAAAAGTTCCAAGATAACAAATGCAGTTGGCAGAGAGGATTAAAGAGTTTTTAATGAGTTGTTTTCTTTGGCGCAGTTGTTCAGGGTTCAGTTCCCTCATCTTCACTTGCCTATCTGACTTTGAGCAAATCACATAACCAAACAGCACTCCTGGGCTGAGACAGAAAAAGGTCCATGGAGATCAGTGCTCTATCACAATTAACACACACAAATAAAAAAAATGGTATTGGTGTATGTATTTTGGTTTGCTTCATTGGTTCAGATTTAGTTCCTTGAAATATTGCAGCAAGGCATTCATTCATTCATTCTTCAATTAGCTGCTTAATCCATTTCAGGGTTGGGGGGGGGCAAGAGCCTACTGTAGCACTCATTGGTCACAATGCTGAGAAACTTACCTTGGTTTAGGGCACAACCCCATCACAGGACCCCCACAGATTCACGCACACACACACACACCACATACCTACAGGAGTTTTGGAAGGCTGTCGTTTCACCTATGCTATGGTACATCTTTGGTATGTGAGAGAAGACCCGAGCAGCTAGTGCATACCCATGCAGACACAGGAAGGACATTAAGACTCTTCACAGAAAGGACCCCAGCTGAGAGCCAAAGTGGAGAACAAACTGCTGTGAGGTAGAGGTGTTATTCAGTTTGCCACCGTGCCACTTTGCTGACCTGTGGAAAACATTTGTCATACTTTTTCCGTTAGATGTCATTTAATGTTCGTGCTCAAAACTCAAATGTCCCAAACATTCTTTCTATGGTGTTGTGCTGCATGACACCAATATCCAGTTTTTCTTTTTTTCCTGTCTTGTAGTATAGAAATATGGACTCTAAAACAGTGACAATGATACTAATGGTCTCCTACCTAACTTTGTTTCTGCCTCTCAGAAATAGTGCCAGACTTGATGTCAGACAAGTGCAGTGGTGTAACTATTCACTTACTTTTTAATTTAATACACCTACTTTTGACATCCAGACATTTTTCAGGGGTAGAACTCATCTTTTTTGGCCTTCTGATGGAATACATTGCCTATCCCTGCTCTAGACTAATGAAGGCTTTTAGTAACAGTGTAAGCACTGTTGGGCAATTTTAGACTTGGCAAAGTGCTGAACAAATGTAAGAGGAAACTACTTTACTTTGACTCTTGCCATATTCTTTCTGAAAGTAAAAACAATCGATACAGTCTTGTTAGAGATTGCATAAGATTTTTGTTGGGGGCACAGCCACAATACCTACTCTAGTGGTATATCAACTTCCCGTCCAGTGCCTACTAGTTCCCAACATCAGCTCATCTAAATTGCTGCAAGATGCACAATATATGGCCTTCAAATCGGTAGATTATTTGGCTATATAAGCACAAAGGAAATTAGAGCATTATTTATAGACTGGCAAGGTAAAAGCAGAATCAACACCAAATAATTTTTTGCTGATAAATCAGACAGTATAAGAGGACTGATTCCTAAACAAACTAGAAGAATTGAAATCTACCCATTTTAGAAGAAAGTAGTGGGGATTTAGAAATTGACTTTTCCGTATCAGGAAAGGCAAATCTCAAATAGACTGGTTCATTAGGCCATTCTCCCTGGCATGCAAGTGTCATTTGGAAAATGTAATGTTTGTGAGCATAACAGTTCTTCGACAAGACTGCTTGCCATAAAAAACAGTGATTAATCTTGGGACTTTGGTCTGTCTGGCACCCTCACCAGACTGAGACAAATAACAATACCTTCTCTGTTTCATGGACCCAGCATCTGCTTTATACACTTCTTTCTTTCTTTGTTATCCAAAAGGCACTATTTAAATGAGGACTGACAGCAGACCTGCTTCAGATGGCAGTCAGGTGGCCCAAATAACAGCAGTTCAGATTATTTTGACAGTTTATATGTAATTACATCTTCATCTTCCAATATGGTAGACATTACTGTTGCAGCAGCAAGGGTACGTTTTACATTCAAATCACTTAAATCTTTGTAGATGGATGATTTGCTGTTGATTCCTAATACTGCCTTGGCTGTAGAAATGTTCCATATATTAAGAGAAGTATGAAAACCAACCTCAGGAAAGTCCTTCTTAATACAAAAATTTCTTTCTGAGCAAAGATATGGTCTGCTAACCTAAATCTTTCACATTTACTAAAGTGGTAGATTACTTACTCCGCTTTTGTGAGACATGCTTATTATAACCTTCACAGAAAATGTGCTTTTCTGCATTTTCTCCCTGCAACCTCTCATTTCTCCAGATTCTATAGATATGTCCTAATACAAGTCCTGCAACTTGAGAGAGAGAGAGAGAGGAGAGAGACAAGCGAGTCTAACATCAGCAATTTCAAGGTACCTATATGCATTTTCATTCCTCTCAGTGAAGGTGCCTTGGCCATATAGGCAGTGTGGTGCCAACATATTGAAATGTGACTGTAATAGACAGCCTGTTATTTTTGCAAAACAAGCTAATGAACAAAGGATAGGAAATGAGTTTCTGTAGAAAAAAAGGACTAACCAAATTCTGTACAAAAATCTCCCAGGCAAAGAGGAGGTGTAATGTTGTATTTTCTTCTGCAGTGTTCTCTCTCTCTCTCTCTGTCTGCAAGGTGAGTTATTTTATGTGACTGAACTAACTTGCTACATAGAAGGAGCAACGCAGCAGAAAGTTATGGACCAGTAGCCCAGCAGGATTTTTGAAGGATGCCACAGCAGCTCTTGTGTTTTGTCCTGCAGGAAAACTGAGCTCCAGATTTGCAGTGCCTTGACACGTGCCAATTTCCCTTTTCAGTTTGTTGCTTCACA
Source organism: Protopterus annectens (assembly GCF_019279795.1). Classification (NCBI taxonomy): domain Eukaryota; kingdom Metazoa; phylum Chordata; order Ceratodontiformes; family Protopteridae; genus Protopterus; species Protopterus annectens. The sequence continues at coordinate 996,639,986 of NC_056746.1, read as the reverse complement.
GGTGTACTAGGTAGAAACTTTTGTAAATAAAGCCTGCAAAGCAGGTCTAGTGCTACCTAAAAGCCTTAGCAGTGTTTTATCATATTAGATATCTATAAAGTTGCTCAACCAGATTGACTGAATTTGTTTCAAGACTGTTGATCATTATTTGATGAAAGTAAATGATGCAAATAAGTGTAATGGCTTCCTGATTACGTCTGTAATATCACAATTTCTGGTGAGCAATGACCTGTCTTTTATTTTCTTGTCTGGGATAGAACACTGGGAAATTAATTTCACTGGTTAAGTGTTCTTTCAGAAAATACTTGTTCTTTAACTGTAACTTACCTCACTTTGAAATGCATCACTTCCATCTTTTGAGGAAACCATAGCATTTTTCTTCTCACTGCTACATTTTCTTGATGTCTTTCCTGCTGTTATCTGCCTGTTCACTGTCCTGTTCTCCATCTGTTTTTCTTCATATTTGGCAAATCTACCCAATTTCCTTCCCACACTAGCTTTTTATTCACCTTTTCCACATTTTATTTTTAAGTCACCCAGCTTTCTGATTATCAGCCCTCCAGTAAACATGACTGGAGACAGTAGGAAGTCTGCCATCAGGCAGCTATTTTTTCTGCTTAGCTCTAACTCTGTTGTCTCCACTGTAGCCTGATGGTCACACCCTGCAATTCTGGTAACCTGACACATGCACATTTGCTGATCTCAGCTACAGCTTGCATTGCTGCTTGCTAAGACATGTACACCCATGACCTCAATGGTAACTGCTTTGTCTGTAAGCCTCCACTGGAAGTTGGTATTGCAGTGGATCAGGCCACCTTTCTTCCCTTCAGGATAGAGAGCCAATGACAGTCCCTCACTTCCACTCACCTTGGCCAGCTTCTAGAATTCCCAGGTCACTCATCATAGGTAGGTGCTAGGCTATTGGCCCTAGGGCCTATATAAGCCTAGCCAAAAATGTACCCTGACTTTCGCCAACCAAGAAAATTATTTTCCTGTGCCCCTGTCGAGCAGAGCCACAGAAGTGATCCCTGGGGTGAATTTCCCATTTCCCATCCAATCATCAAGATTTTTCTTGAAGAGTGCTAATGAGGAGCTCTGTTTGACATAGGTAGTCTGTTCCAGAGTGTGGGAAGTCTCTGGGACAGGAATCTATCCCTCCAGCATGTTCTGTTTATTGTGATGATGAGGTTTAGGTCCATAGAGCCTGTAGCATGGAGGGATTGGGATTTCTTTAAGTGGAGCATGTCCAACAGCTCTATGTTTGACATAGCTTTGTATGTTAGGCAGAGATCGCCTCTGAGTAGGCAATATGCGACGGAGTAAAGGTGGAGTTTTTTGAGACGGTCTGTGTAGGGCATCTGTTTGAGGCCAGTAATCCTCTTTGTGAGGTATTTCTGCGGTCTTTCCAGTTGTTGATGTCTTGTGAGGTACATACCAAAAGGGGTGTTGTACTCTATAATGGGTCTAATGAGTGATGAGTAGAGGGGAACAATGACCTCTTTTTTTCTGGATGAGAAACCTTTTGTAATGAGGTGAGCCACGTAGAAGGATTTCCTGACCACTGTGGCGATGTGATTATTAAAGGAGAGACTACTGTCCACCTGTGTCCCAAGGTCTCATCACATTTTCGGCATTAAGTAGCCTACCAGCTATGTGGTAGTTCGTGGGTACAGAGTTTTTACCAAAGGGGATGACAATACACTTTTTGGCATTGAGCTTCAGGCCATGGCTTTGACACCAGTCATCTGTCTCAGTAAGGCCCTTTTGTAGTATGTCCACCTCGTTAGGAGTTTCGTTATGGCTCTTAGTTTGCAGTCATCTGCAGACTTTGTTAGCCAAAGACCTTCTATGTTAGCATGTACTTCAGAGATGTAGATATCAAACAGGAGAGGACTCAGGACTGAACCCTGTGGTACTCCATTTGTCACTGGTCTGAAGTCGGATTTGGAGTCTGCTACTTTCACAGTGTGGGTTCTATCCGTGAGCTAGTTGGCAAACCCATCTTGTGACATAGGGATGTATACCTAGTTTAGTGAGCTTATCTATAATTCCAGAGTGGGGGATGGTGTCAAGCTTTGGCGAGATCTAGATAAGCTGTGTAAACTATCTTATCTTCATCTATGGCTTTGGTGACTGCTTCAAAGAAGTCAGTCAGGTTTAGGAGACATGATCCAAACTGGGTAGGGTCCAGAGTTTGGAGATTACCAATGTCTTTGTTTATGAGTTCCATGATGATATGTTCCATGACCTTGCAGACCAGGCTCGTCAGGCTAATGGGGCGGTAGTTCCCAGGGTCCGTCGTGGCTCCCCCATTGTGGAGGGGGATAACCGTTGTGGTGCGCCATTCAGTGGGCACAAAGCCTGAGGTGAGACTATGATTGAACATGGTACTTGGGTAGGGTGCTAGTTCATTCTGTAGTTCATGTAGAACGCATCCTGGAATATTGTCAGGTCCCATGGATGTGTTCTTGGCTTTGGAGAGTGTGTTTTTTGCCTGTGCAGCCGTGATTACAGGAACTTTGCATTCTTCCGGTATAGAGATGGGCCGTCTAGGGGGTTTGAGGGGGGTAAAGTTAGCACTGAACCTATCTGCCAGGATGTTGGCAATATCAGTTGGTTTTGTATATATAGTGCCATTGTGCTGTAACTCCGAGCAGATCTGAGTGTTCCCATTTAGATTGTTGACATAGCTATAGAATGCTTTGTGATTGTCTTTAGAGTTAGTGGCAATTTTGTTTTCGTAACTAGCTTTGGAGGATTTTATGAGGGATCTCAGCTTCTTACTGAGGTCGACCAGGGAGTTCCTCCACTCATGGGACTTTACTCTTTTTTGCAACAGTTTCTTTCTTCTGTTGTAGAGTTTGTTTATGGCAGAGGACCACCAGATTGGCTTCCTTTTTTTGGAGGTTAGCATCTTGGTTCTATTAGGGATAGCATGATGCATGCACTCATGTAAGTGCTTATAAAGTGCATTTGTGTAGGATTCAGCAGTCGTACCTCTGTTGTCCGTCTGCATGGGTGTCATGAAGTTTGCCACTTCTGTCTTAAGAAGTGTGAAGTTGGCTTTGGAGAAGTTTTTTACGGTGGTTTCCCTAATTGGGGATGGGGGCAGGATGTGGATGTCTAGGGTGATTAGCTTGTGGCCGGATCTGACCAATGAGGAATTGACCTCTGGTGTGGAGCACTGGTTGCCCATGTTGGTAATGACCAGATCTAGGATATTGCTGCCCCTGGTGGAGGTGTGAATAAGTTGACCCAAGGCATTGGAATTTATGAATTCCAGAAAACGTTGAACAAAAGAGTTGGTACGTGAATAGTTTTCCCAGGTAATGGTTGGGTAGTTGAAATTGCCCATTATTAGGGTGTTGGGTTGTACCCTAATACTTTCCAGTGTATCAAGAAATGAGGAGTGGGAATCCTGGGGGCATGGTGGGGGGGGTCTGTAGCAAGCTACAATTTGGATTGCCGTCTTGCCCAGAGTTAGTTGAACTTGGATAATCACGGATGCATTATGCTGTGCAACTAGCCTGGAGGTGTGGATATCCTTAATGAATATGGACACGCCTCCACCTTTAGTGCTTCGTTCCGGGTTAGATGGCCGAAAGGTGTGGTATGAATTATAGTCTAGTAATGCAGGGGTGCTCTCTGGAGCTTTGAACTAAGCCTCTGTCACTGCACAGATGTCAATGTTCTCCATTTGTAAGGAGTGCCTCGAGTGAGTGCATTTTGAGGTTTAGACTTCTAGTATTGAGTAGCATTACCCTCAGATTTTGCTTGCTTGTACCTGTTATGGTGGTGAATTTGTCATTTGAACCTTGCCTAAAAAAGGCACTATAGGGGTGGCAAGAGCCAGCCAGTATCCTGAATCCCAAGGGCGACAGGTGCAGGCCATCTCTGGCAAAGCATAGTGGTCTGTCGATCATGTCGTCCCAGCCAAACAAATACTGGATCCCCTTAGAATGACACCAGAAGTTTAGCTAATTGTTGAAGCCAGTCATTTTGTCCTTGTACTATGGTGTAATTCTGGGTGATGGCAGGATGCTGCTCAGGGTTAGGGTCATACCTGCCTGGGCTACAAGATCGTAGAGCTCCTCCATGTCTCTTTTCATGTAGTCCAGGGAGGTATGTCTCAGGTCATTCACACCAACATGGACCATGACAGTGTCATATTTGTATTTGTTGTGGAGTGACCTGCGTGTGTGCGCTATGTGGCGGATCTTGGCAGCTGACAGTAACTTTCTCCTTGTTTAGCCTGGTGAGTGGAACATCAGTGTGCCTGACTATAGAGTCACCTATGACTTGAGTGTTGGGTACGTTGTTATGCCTTATAGGCTGTGGTTGAGTGGCACATTAAGTTTGTGGGCTATGTGTCATTTGGGTTGTGTTGGGGGGGGGGGGTGGAGTTTGCTTGTGTTTCTGCTTTGGAGGTCCCTGATGCTTGGGCAGGTTTTTATCGAGAGCCTCCACGTATGTAGATGTGTGTTTTGTGTTTCTATGTGTGTGTTTTAGTGGTGTAGGTTTTGAGGGACTATGTGATGAGTGTGGTGTGGTGAGTGTTTACCTTCTCCTCTTGACTGTCTAGTCCAGTCTTTGGTGAAGAGAGCTTTGCTTCCAGTTTGGCTATACAAGTGCATCTCTCACAGGTTGTAGTGTTGGGTGGTAGGAGGAGAGGGTTGTCTGTGTACATGAGGCAATTGCTGCATTGCCCCAAGATGCCCATATTCATCAGGTATATAGGAAAAATCACCGGGAGCTGACCCTTAGACATACCTGGATGGGTGCTTATTTATTAAGTACTAAAAACTGTTTTCCTCTAGACAAGTGAGGAAAGTTGAGTGCTGTAGTAATTTGCAGCTTATGTAGTGCTTACTGAAACTAGAAAACTGGCTAGTTCTAAAAAACAAAATTAAGCTAGAAGGCTTCCCTCCAACACAGACAGGCTTGGAGACTCAAAAGGCTACAAACAGTCTAGACCACTTACAGGAAAGGCAGGAAACAAGCTTAAACATTTTTTTTTCTTTCCCAGATGCTCTCTTTGTACACAGTAGGAGTGCCTGAAATCAGAATATGATCTCACTGCATTCAGTTGAGTGAGCAAATGAGATGGGCCCAGAAGGAGTATCCAAACACAAATTTACAAGAGGGGCGGGCAGTTTCAAAGCCGCCAAGATTAACATCAAAACAAAAACAGGGAGGGTGGGTGGGGAACTAACTGAAAAAACAGAGTTAAAACTTCCAGTTCAGGTAATATTCAATGCAACACAAATAAATCAATTAAAATGCTGTATTATTTGAAAAAAGTGCAGATAAAAGGGACTTAAAATCTCTTACACGTCCAGTTGAATACAGCTAGATCTTAGCCGGGCATAGCTGAGGTTTTAAGCAGAAAATATTCCAAAATGTACCACTTAGGCAGTGACAGGATGTCGATGAATGAGACTACCCCCACCTGCAATTACTAACAGGCAATAAAAATCTAGCAAGCACTAACTGAAAAAGAGAGTCAAAACTTCAGTTAATATTCAATGCAACACAAATAAATCAATTAAAATGCTGTATTTGAAAAAAATGCAGATAAAAGGTACTTAAATTCTCTTATACATCCAGTTGAATACAGCTAGATCTTAGCTGGCCAAAGCTGAGGTTTTAAGCAATTCCAGAGCCTTCTGGGTTACAGTCAGAACTCCCTCTCTCCCTCCTTCCTTCCTTCTCCTGCTTTTACTTTTCTTTTTACATTTTTGAGATCCTTGCCCCATCTTCATTTTCTCTTTGGATAATATATTACTTCTGATACCTTCTGCAGTATCTCAGCTCCCTATTTTTCTTTGTTTGCTAATTTAGCTCACTGCCCTCACTCACTCAATGTTTAGAAGAACTAATTTGATGATGTGACAAAAAAAAGTGGCTTAACTTTGCATTGTGAACATCTCACAAGGGGGGATGGACCCTTTGCAGCCCATATTTTGCCTGCTCCACATCCTATTGTGGAAACTTTTATTAAGATGTGTGAAAGTGATATTGCCGGCTATATTGCTTCTAAACACCAAGCAGGTTTTTACAATCTTACTGAAAAGGAAAGGGCAGCAATGAGAAAATTAATGAGTAATGATGAGATTGTTATATGACAGGCTGATAAAGGGGGGTGCAGTCATTATGACTCATGATTTCTGTGTGAATAAGATGAGGCAGATGGGAAACAGCATTAACATTTTAAAGGAAGATCTTTTATGCCTACTTATGTGCCACTGGATTGATGAGAAATTGTCTGATTTTTTTTTTGGTTGAATGTCCAGTAATACCTGTTATTAAAGGACTACCTAAAATATACAAATGCGTTGCTGATCTGCCCTTTAAACCACTAGTATCAGGGAGAGGCTGGTTTACAGAGCCATTGGTCAGATCTGACCAATGAGGAATTGATCTCCTGGTGTGGAACACCTGTCGCCCATGTTGGTAATGACCAGGTCTAAGATATTGCTGCCCCTGGTGGGGGTGTGGATAAGTTGATCCAAGACGTTGGAATTTATGAATTAATTCTAATCTCCTCATTAACACTAATATAGGGGCATTGGGAACATCTCCCACATTTAAAAACTCCTTTTAATCATCCATTAGGATTGAATTTTGATCTTTCCAGCATTTGCTTGATGGACCTGTCTTTTCTAAAAATGCTCATTGATCTATCACCCACTACTCTGGACACTTCATTATTAATCATAACAATCCTCCAATTTCTTTCCAAAATTCCAATAATATCATAACTATCTAAATTAAAAGTGGAAATAAACAATTTATTGTTGTTAAAAATACCAGAAACGCCATTAGATACCACCCTTATTCTATTATTATTATTATTTGAGATATCAGTGCCCCCCTGTTGTCTACCTCCCCTCCTAACAGGGGTTTAAAAACACCCTCTCTTCTTTTAGTCATCACCTCTTCTTTTATCTCTGTTAAAAAAATCCACTGGGTAACCCCTATCTTTGAATATGTCTATCACCGTATTACATGTGTCTTCCATGAAAACCATTCTGGCTAGTCTCACCAGCTGGCCCTTTACCACAGCTTTTTTCCAATGTCTCTGGTGCCAGCTGTTAAAATGGAGATAAATATTGGAAAACTTGGGATGTCCTTCATGGATGCATCTGCAGTCATAACAAATGGGTTGTCCTGTCGTCAGGCAGCCCTTCGGTCGGCCGGATTCCAAAGTCTGGGTCCGGCCGCTGATGTCGCACTTCACCCGCCGTCATCTCTGCTGGTCTTCGGGTATAGAGCCATCAGCCGGCGCCATTTTCCTCAGTCTTTCTTGCGCGTGGCGCCGAAGCAGAAGCTGTTCGCAAGTGCCGGTCGGTCAGATCCAGAGATTACTACTACCGAATACTACTTCGAAGACTTCTAAAAAGCTAAGTACCCCGTTGGGGACTCTTTCTTGCCTCAGCCGATGTCAGAAAAAGTCAATAACTGTTTAACTTGTGGGAAACAAATACCTCATAAAGATTTCCACTCTTACTGTCTGCCTTGCTTAGGCCCAGACCACGACGTAGCAGCCTGTTCGGCCTGTGCTTCCTTCAACCGACGAACGCTAAGGCGTCGGTCGGAGTTTGCTGAACAGTTTTTCGGCTCAGACTTTGCTTACATTATGCCGTCGGATCCTCCGACTACCCAAATTGTTAAAAAACGCAAGGAAAAAGACCGACACTCGCGGTCCGCGGTTTCGGCCGAAACCACGGTTAACCAAGCCGCGAGTGTCTCGGTTTCGGCCGAAACCGAGAACACTGGTCAATCTTCAGCCGAATCCATGACTACTACTGAGGCTCCTGCTACCTTACCTGAATCGGCCTCAGAAATTTTGCCTACAACTGTGGTTTCTAGTGAGTTATCAGACACCATCCCTTTGGATGTTTCTACCCCAGCACATGGTGCTGCTAGACCCCCTGCAGCCATGTCTATCAAGGCCTTTGCCAGGGCTAAAGCAGCCAAATCTGCTAAGTCAGTGCCTGTTAAACCTCCCTCACACAGGCCCACTTCTAGTTCACAAATGCTTACTCTGGCAGAAGATTTAATATCCTTAATTAGGGGATCCCAATCTTACCCAGACAGGGCCTCTCAGCCCCCAGAAAAGAGACCTAGGACAGAGCCCCCCGAGCCAGTGTCCTCTGATGATTCTGCGGATGACTCCGACATTACAGAACAGCCAGAGGATCCTTTTTCTACTTATGAAGACTCCGATTCTGAAGAATCCATTCCAGCTGCCTCTCCACCAGAGGAATTTTCCTTTGGGGAAACCTTACATGCCATGAGAGAACAATTTCAATGGCAAGGACAAGATTTCTCAGATTCAAGAAAAAGGCTTAGGACTTTTCTGCATTTACCACAACATAGGCCCTTAGCAATACCTCCTGTTTTGCCTGTTGTGGATGATGCATTTAATGATGTCTGCACTGCTCCTGATTCTTTACCTCCAGCCCCTGCCAAACCTGATAGATTTTACAGGGTTCCAGACACTCATCACCACCTATACAAGGCCCCACTGGCAGACCCCGAAACTATTTCCCAGGGGCCTAAGGCAGTAGCCTCGACCACAGCAAAAAACCCTATTCCTTCAGAGAGGGAATCCAGGTCCTTGGACAGATGGGGAAAAAGTTTACACCTCTGCTACTCTCTCAGCTAGAGCTTTAAACTGTCAGTTTCACATGATCCAATACCAAGAGTTTATGCTTGATCAGTTAAATAAAAAAGTATCCTCTGATGAATCTATAGATAAGAAATATGTATTAGAAATGGTGAATAACATACAACAGGTTAGTAACCATTCCTTAAAATGTGGCTATGATGCACTGGAGGCTTCATTTAGATCAGCCATGACTGGCACAGTGATAAGAAGACATGCATGGTTGAAAGAGCAGGTCTTACCAGATCATGTTAAAGCTAAGCTATTAGATGCTCCTATGGATAAGGCCAGTTTATTTGGTACACCTGCCCAGCAGGTAATGAAGAAAATGGAAGAAAAGGCAAAATCTGTACAAACAGTTAAAGATTTCTTACAGGTTCAGCCCCCAAGGTTTAGCAGGAACTGGCCTGCCAAAAATTGGTCCTTTCCTGACTCCACAAGATCCCAAAGGGGCAGGAATAGACGCTCCAGAGGCAGAAATCAATCCAGAGGAGGTGCCTACAGAGGCAGACAGTGGCAAGGTAATAACAGAGGCACAGACACAACCACTACCACTGCAACAGGACAATCACAGTGACTTGGCTCTAACTCCGCCTACCAGGGAGCAAATAGCAGCACCATTAGGCGGAAAATTAACCTTATTTTCGAAAAATTGGCACTATATCACAAAAGACAAGTGGATTTTGCAAACCATAGATCAAGGCTACCGGTTCCACTTCCACACCTTACCAGTAAAAGAGGAATGCCAAACCTGCCTCCAAATCAAAAAATAGAAGCTCTACAGCAGATAACGGAATTAACAAAGATGAGAGCTGTGGAAAGAGTACCAATAACAGAACAGGGCAAAGGATTCTATTCCAGACTCTTCCTAGTACCAAGAAAAGAAAAAAGTTGGAGACCTATTCTCGACCTGTCCATCTTAAACACATATATCATTGTCCCAAAATTCAAAATGCTGACCCTACAGCAACTTCTTCCCATGCTGGGCAAGGAGTGTTGGCTGGTAACTCTAGATCTCAAGGAGGCATACCTGCACGTCCCCATTCGACCAAATTGCAGAAGATACCTCAGATTTCTTGCAGGATCAGAGCATTATCAATTCTCAGCATTGCCCTTTGGCTTATCTACTGCGCCCAGAGTATTCACAAAATGCCTGGCATCAGTAATCGCTCACTGCAGACTACAGGGAATCCAAATTTATCCATACCTGGACGACTGCCTGCTACAAGCGGACAACAAAAGCAAGCTGACAACAGATTTACAAAGGGTCATTTACTTGCTACAAGCCCTGGGATACACAGTCAATTTACAAAAGTCAAGGCTGATACCATCCCAAACAAGAACATTCTTGGCTGAATTGGACACAGTAAAACAAATGGCATTCCTAACTGCAGAAAAACAAAAAGAACTCCCTCTTTACTTCTTGGCATTAACAAAACAGAACAAACTAACGGCAAGAAAAGTTCTGCAGGCCTTGGGCTTCATGGCATCATGCATAATCTTGGTCCCACATGCCAGACTGCACATGAGAAAACTACAGTGGTACCTAAAGAATTTATGGTCTCAACACAGGCACAGCCTGGAAGCAGAAATACCACTAATCCCATGCCTAAAACAGGAGTTCCTATGGTGGGCACAAGCATGCCAGTCAAACCCAGGCCTACCCTTCCACAACTTTCGAACAAGCCAAACCATCACAACAGACGCCTCAGACCTAGGATGGGGGGTGCACATGCTGGACAAATGCGTACAAGGATTGTGGACTCAGGACCAGCTGCACCTGCACATAAACCAAAAAGAAATGCTGGCAGTAAAACTGGCAATGCAAAAATTCAGACCATTCCTCAAAGAAGGCCATTTGATGATAAGGACAGACAACACCACAGTCATGTGGTACATCAACAAACAGGGAGGCACTCATTCATACCCCCTATGCAGAATGACTTTGGACCTTTGGAATCTGGCACTCAGCTACAACATCCAGTTACAGGCAATATTTGTACCGGGAAAAGAGAACACCTTAGCAGACATGTTAAGCAGAACCACCTCGGATGCTCACGAATGGATGCTACACCCGGACATCTTCAAGACCATCACAAAGAAATGGGGAATGCCACAAATAGATCTATTCGCTTCCCCTCTCAATCACCAGCTCAAAAAATTCTGCACAAGGACATTCCACCCACTTGCATGGAAGGTGGATTTGCTCTCCTTCAGCTGGAAAGGTCTGACAGCATATGCATTCCCACCTCTTCCCTTGATACACAAGGTATTACTGAAAATCAAAGAGGAACGTCCAAGGATAATCCTGATAGCTCCGAACTGGCCAAGACAACACTGGTACCCATTGCTGAGGAGCATGTCTCAGGAGAAAATGTGGTCAATACCCCTGATGCCTTTGATGTTAACTCAGAACAACTACAGCATCATGCATCCAAACCTAAAAACTTTGCAACTGACTGCCTGGAACATCACATAGCAGCAACTAATCCAGATCTTTCCCAAAGGGTTAAAGACATTATCCTTGAAGCCCGCAGACCTTCAACAAGAAGGAACTATGCAGGAAAATGGAAAAGGTTTGTCATTTGGAGTGCTGAAAGAGGAAAAGATGTGTCGAATATAGATATTGCTAACATTCTGGAGTATTTGGCAGAGCTTCTACATACAGGCCTGTCCTATTCCTCCATCAAGATACATGCATCAGCTATTTCAGCAGAATACAGCTTGACCCACCCGTCTTTTCACATCCTCTACTCAGGCAGTTCCTCAGAGGGATCAAGAATGTAAAACCTCCTAGGAAACCACCATTACCAGCATGGGACTTGAACTTTGTGCTGGAAAAGTTGACACTCCCTCCGTTTGAACCAGCAGCAACAGCAGATCTACAGCACCTGTCATGGAAAACTGCTTTCCTACTGGCAATTACCTCAGCAAGGAGGGTTTCTGAACTACAGGCCTTAATGGCAGTACAACCCTTCCTAATCTTCCATCAAGATAGGGTGTCCATGAGAACTAATCCTACATTTATGCCTAAGGTGGTATCCAGAGTGTCTTTAAACCAGGCAATCCACCTACCTACCTTCTTCCCCAATCCACAAAACAGAGGGGAAAGAATGCTGCATACCTTGGATGTACATAGACAGCTACGCTACTACCTGGACAGAACCAAAAGTAACAGAAAAACTGACCAGCTTTTGGTAGCCTATGCAACAGGAAGGGAAGGAAAAGCAATTTCCAAACAGACAATCTCCAAATGGATAGGAAATTGCATAAGATTCTGTTACTCCTACCATGGAAAACCAATTCCACAGAACATAAGGCCTCATTCTACAAGGGCTACAGCCACTACCACAGCTTTCTTACGAGGAGTGGCAACCAAGGACATTATTGAGGCGGCTACTTGGACCTCCGTGCATACATTTGCCAAGCATTATAATTTACCTCTGTATTCTAGATCCCGAGCAGGGTTTGCCACTGCTGTACTGCAAGGGATCCTAACCACACCATAATTTTTCTTCCCCTCCCTAGTTGGCTATGGTATTCTACCCATTTGTTATGACTGCAGATGCATCCATGAAGGACATAGTACAGTTTTGTACCTACCATAAATGTAGATGTCCGAACTGGATAGCATCTGCAGTCAGATTACCTCCCTCCTTCCACTCTGTGGTACTCCTAGGGTATTTACCCTCCAAATAGCTAGTTGGGGGGGGGGGAGTCTCTTATGGTGTATTTGTTTGTATATATGTACATACATGCCTATTTTTGTGTTTGCCTTCTATTTCTTTTGGAAACATTGGCATTTATCCAAAATTTAGCCTTCCAAGAGGGCAACTGGCATCTGGGGCAAGAAACACTGAGGAAAATGGCGTCGGCTGATGCCTTTATACCCGAAGACCAACAGAGATGACGTCGGGTGAAGTGCGACATCAGCCGAAGCCGGACCCAGACTTTGGAATCCGGCCGACCGAAGGGCTGCCTGACGACAGGACAACCCATTTGTTATGACTGCAGATGCTATCCAGTTCGGACATCTACATTTATGGTAGGTACAAAACTGTACTTTTCCTATATATAGTCGATACATGTCTACCATTCTCGATATCCTTGGTGAATTCCACATCTAAAAATAAAATTCTATAAGGATTATATTGATAAGAAAAGGTCAAAAATTCTGTGGTGTTACTAATATATTAAAAAAATTCCTCTAATCTTTCAACAGAATCCCCCCCCCATAAAATAAGTATATCATCTAAAAAATGTTTATAATATGACCAGGAGTGAACAAATTCACTACTGAAAATACATTGCGATTCCCACTAGGCCATAACTAAGTTTGCAAAAGCTGGGGCACATGCTGCTCCCATTGCTACCCCAGTCTTTTGGCTATAAAACTGACCTTCAGAAGTCAGAAAATTATTCTTTAACACAATTTCCATTAGGCTAACAATTGTATTGATTTTTTTTCAGTATTTAAATCCTCTGTCTGAAATAGCACACATTCAAACCAATCAAGCCCCACTCCATGGAGAATAACTGAATACAAATAATTTATGTCCGAAGTTACTAATAAAGAATTTTCATCAAGTACAAGTTCATTAACATTCGATAGAAACTGCCAGGAGTCCCTACACACTTGTATAACCTTTTGAAGGGACCCTTTAAGTGAAACATCAATATACTTACTTATATAGTGCGTTTTAGATCTAATTCACTATTGGTCTAAATGGTGGGTCCCTCATAGATTTATGTATTTTAGGTATGCCAAAAATTCCTGCTATAACAGGTTCAGAATTTTCCACAAAATCAAACGCTTGCTGTGTAATACTCCCTTCCAGTAGCATATCAAATAATACCTTATCAACTTTAGCAAATGCTATATTAATTTCATTACAAGAAGATTCTTCATATTTATTGCCTAACAACAAGGTGGTAATTTTATTACTGTAATCATGACAGTCCATAATAACTAGGCCTCCACCTTTGTCCGGCTTCATGACCCTAATATCACGGCCATCGCTTATTTCTTTTAATATTTTGTATTAATTTCTACTTATGACAATTATACTTAGCCGGATTTGCAAGTAGATTTCTAATATCCCCTTCACACATCTTTTCAAAAATATTTATGATGATGTTTAAAGGAATATTAAAAGTCTTTGCTTTCTTCAACAGGGCTCCAATATTGGACTCTGCCCCATTATTATCAGATGCACTGTTACTATTATTAAACATCATCCCCTTTTTCCCATTTACATGGGGTCGGGGTATCGTATTAACTATCGCCAACTCTCTCGATTCAGTGCCACTTTCCTGCCTTCTTCAACACTCATGCCTGACTGTCGCAGATCTTCTTTCACACAGTCCATCCACCTCTTTGCTGGATGCCCTTGCTTCCTCTTACCTTCTTCCTGTCTGTCCCAAATCTCCCTCACCAGATTGTCTTCTGCTTTTCTACACATGTGCCCATACCATCGTAATCTGTTTTCTTTGATCTTTTCTGCAATTGGAGCTACTTTGGCTTCTGCTCTTATGTCCTCATTTCTTCGCCTGTCCCGCAGTGTGCATCCTACCACCTTTCTCAGGCACTTCATTTCCATCACCTCTAGCTTCTTCAACTGTTCTGCCTTTACTGCCCAGGTTTCTGTACCATACAGTAGGACTGGTCGCACCACTGTCTTGTACACCTTACTTTTCAGCTTCTTTGGCATTCTTCTGTCATATACTACACCTGATACTCTATGCCAGTTGGCTGCAGCCCCTCTGATTCTAGCTTTGACCTCTTCATTCAGACTACCATTCTCCTCAACCACCCCTCCCAGATACTTGAAGCTGTTTCCCTGTTCCACTATCTTCTCATCTATCTCTATTCTCAGCTTCTTCTGATTTCCCCAATCTGCTGCCATTACCACTGTCTTATCTGTGCTTAGTTTCATCCCATGTGCCTTCAGATTTGCATTCCATTCTCCTATCCTTTGCTGAAGTTCTAGATCAGAGTCTGCCTGTACTGCCACATCGTCTGCATACAGCAGCTTTGTTGCTCTGACCCCTCCAACCTGTTTGCTGATGTAGTCCATTACTTGTATGAACAGCAGTGGGCTCAGAGCTGAACCCTGGTGTACGCCCACTCCCACTGGGAACCCCTCAGTGAGGCCAAACACTGTTCGTACTTGAGTCACTGGGTCCTTGTACATAGCCTGTACTAATTCTACCAATGTTTCTGGGACTTCAAACCACTGCAGTACTGCCCAGATCAGCTTTCTTGGGACCTTGTCATATGCTTTCTCCAAGTCTAGGAAAGCCCAGTTTGACTCTCTCCTTTTCTCTAGTTTCTTCTCAAGTATCTGTCCCAATGCAAACATCGGGTCAATTGTGCTGCATCCTGATCTGAATCCGAACTGTTCATCTCCCATCTTACATTCTACTATTCTGTGTATCCGTTTATCAATCACCCTCTCCAGAACTTTCATGCAATGTGGTAGGAGTTTGATGCCTCTGTACTGTCCAAAGTTGTGGATGTCCCCTTTGTTCTTGTACACTGGCACGAGTATGCTTATTCTCCAGTCATCTGGAATACGCCTTTCTCTCCACACTGCAATTAGTACCCTCAGGAGCCATTTCTCCCCTAGCTCACCCAGCATCTTTATATTATCTGCTGTGACCTCATCTGAGCCTGCTGCTTTCCCTGACTTCATTTTCCTTAGTGCTGCTCTTACTTCTTCTAAGCTGGGCTCCTCTTCTACTCTCATTGTAGGCTGTTTCTGGGGCAGTACCGCTTCTGTAGGGTTTTCTTCATTCAGAAGCTGCTGGAAATACTCCTTCCATCTGCCTTTGATGTCCTGTGGGCTGGTAAGCAGGTTGTTGCTGGAATCCCTTATGAAGGGTGTCTGACTATCTTCTTTATCTTTTCTGTCTTTGCCTTGCAACCTGGTATAGTTTCTTTGTGCCCCTTACTGAGTCACTTTCCAGAAGCTGATAGAGTGCCTCTGATGCCCTATTCTTTGCTATTGCAACTTCTTTCTTAGTTTCTTTGTTAGCCAACCAGTAGTCCTTCCTAGCTTGGTCAGTCTTTTCAATCTCCCACTTCCTCCTGCACTCCTTCTTTCTTTTGATTACTTCCTGCACTTCTGCATTCCACCATCAGCTTTCCTTATGTACCTTATTTCCATACCTGGCTCGGCCACATATCTTTTCTGTAGTCCTAACACATGCTGTTTTTAGGCGCTGCCACTCTTCTTCAACTGCACCTATTTCCTCCTGTTCTTGGGGTGCTAGAGCCATGAGTAATTCCTTGAACTGCTGTATTTTCTCTCCAGTCAACTTCCAGGTCTTCAGCCTGGTCTCTGTTGACCTTAGAGCCTTCTCTGATCACTGCTTGCAGCTGATTGTGGCAACTACTGGTTTATGCTGTGAACCGACTGTTTCACTGGGGATGACTTTGCAATCATGGATTCTACCCCATTGCCTTTTCCTTACTAGGAGGAAGTCTACCTGAGTTGCATGTTGGCCACTCTTGTATGTGATTTTGTGACTGTCTCTCTTTCTGAACCATGTGTTGGCTACTATCAAGCCATTTGCCAGACAGAAGTCTAGAATGACTTCTCCTTCTTTATTCCTATTGCTCCACCCATGTGGACCCAGGCAGTCCTCATATCCTGTTCTGTCTGTCCCGATATGTGCATTTAAGTCACCCATTATCAACAACAATTCATGTTGTCCTGCTTTATCTAGTAGGTCCTGCAACTGCTGTCTGAATGCACTCTTTTCCTCACTATCACAACCCTGCTGTGGGGCATAGGCTGAGATTATGAATACTGTCCTATCATTACACTGGAGTCTGATTGCCATGAGTCTGTCATTAATTCTGATGATATCACTCACTGACTTCTGAAGCCTCTGTCTCACCACAATTCCTAAACCATTTCTAGCCTGTCCACCACCTGAGTAATAGAGTCTGGATCCCAAGCCAAGTGGCTTTGTTGCACTGCCCTTCCATCTCGTCTCTTGGATACATAGGATGTCCAGCCTTCTCCGTATCATCATGTCATCCACTTCTAAGCTGCGTCCTGTCAGTGAACCTACATTAAGCGTAGCAATTCTTAGTTCATGTTTGGCAGGTTGGTTGGTTTTATGTCCTGTTTTCACTCAACAGAGCTATCCCAGGTAACCCAGGCTGGGCAATTAGACACCGGCCAGCCAGTAGCCTATTGACCCAGGGCTGCTGGGCTTTTATGGCGGGCACACACTGGCCAATAGGATGTCCAGCCTTTTCCGTATCATCATGTCATCCACTTCTAAGATGCGTCCTGTCAGTGAACCTACATTAAGCGTAGCAATTCTTAGTTCATGTTTGGCAGGTTGGTTGGTTTTATGTCCAGCTTTCACTCAACAGAGCTATCCCAGGTAACCCAGGCTGAGCAACTAGACACCGGTCAGCCAGTAGCCTATTGACCCAGGGCTGCTGGGCTTTTATGGCGGGCACACACTGGCCAATAGGGGCACATATACCCCTCCCACCGTTAGCATGGGTCCCTGGTGTGGGTCAGAGTGTAGGCCGGGTCCTCAACCCACTTATCACCGGTAACTACCCATGCCCATTTTTTGGCGACAGTCAACATGACCGAATCACCTAGAGCCATATTTTGCACCGTCGAGTGGCTAGCCCTGCCACGGCGTGCAGTTTGTGATCCGTGTTCTCCTATCTTAAGGATACTGCGCACCACAATAGATGCCCAAAGCGGTTGGTCTTTTTACAACTCTTCCCCCCATTGGGCACCATGTAGAGTCTGTGCTGCTGCCCACAGCTCCATTCATTGGTGAGTTTGAGATGTAAACACTCAGCATGTTTTTCGAACATGGGAGAAACCCCACGGAGACACAGAGAGAACATGCAAACTCCAAACAGGCATTAGTCGGAGGTCAGGATCGAACCTGGTGCATTGGAGGTGAAGACCTTAACCACTAAGCCATCTGGTCTCTCTCTCTCTCTCTCTCTCACTATTATTAAACCACACGGATAAATTCAATTTACATGTGTGTAGCTTTAAATCTATCAAACTATCCACCAGGCATGCTCGCCTAGTTGGAGTAAAACTTAAACCATTTGCTAAAACATCAGCAAGAACATTAGGAAATTCATTTCCAGTATAATTATAAAGTGCAAAATCCCCAACTGTATTACTCACAGTCTTTGGACCTAAATTTGAAATGTCCATTCTGGTTATTTCCATTGACCCCAGTCGTTCTTCCCACAGTAACGCTTTGGTCGAGCTCCCTGTTGAATGTAATTGTCCTCGTTCAAAGTTCTCTAATTGTTGTTGCTTCTGTTTTGAACTGATCCTGTCCGACCTCTGATGAATACTGCCAGCTTCTAAAGAGGTGGATGCCGACTCCCCATTATTTGTAACTTCCCTTATGGCTTTTTCCTGATTACTTCCAATTGGTGAAAACCCCTGATGCTTCTGCTTATTCATTGGTGGATCCGGGCAGGCTTGCCCTTTACTGTATTCACCCAAGTGTCTCTGAAACTTGTTCACTTTCTGCTGCAATATTTCATTGCAAATAGAATCCACCTTGGAAAAAATGTTGATGTTCTTCGTGTTTCACTGTTGCAGTCATTACATTTGGGTAATCTGCTGGCAGGTTGCCCTCAGTCGGCCTGATTAATACAAAGTCTTGGGTCCTGTGTCGGTTGCTGTCCCTTCTTTCATGACGTCAGGTCGTCAGGGGTATAAAACATGTAGCCGACGTCATTACATCAGTCTTTCTTGCCGTGCGGTGCCTGAAGCAGAAGCAGTTCGCAAGTGCCGGTCGGCCGACTCCTGTAATTTTCGTTTTCAAGTTTCAGAACCAAAGTCTTTAACTTAAAGCTAAGTACCCTGTTGGGGAAACTTTTTCTTGCTACTTTCCGATGTTAGTAAAAGTTAATAATTGCATTACTTGTGGAAAGCAATTACCTCATAAAGATTTACATCTGTACTGTATTCCTTGCCTAGGCCCTGACCACTACGTACGTTGCTGTTGGTTCTGTGCTTTATTTAATCAGCGTACTATCCGTCGTCGGTACATTTTTGCCTCTAGATGTTTCCGTTCTCGGTGTAATTATCCAGAAATGACGTCAGTTAGCCACTCGACTACCGGGATTTTGAAAAAAACGCAAAGATAAAGACAGAGACATGCTGTTGAGGTCCAAAACTGCCAACGACGCTTCTCCTAAGCCAGTCGCTAGTTTGCCGGTACTCAGTGAGGCGCTTTTGCAGCCCCTGATACCCGCTACTTCTGACTTGCAGGCCTCTACTTAGACCCATTCGGAGTCAGGTATGCCACGAGATACTTCACCTATGGAACCCGTGGATGTCTCTACCTTGGATGGGTCCGGAGCCGCTGTGCAGGCACTGGCTTCTGAGGGGTGTATTCAGGCCTACAGACTTGCATATTAAACCAATTCCACCTTCAATACTAAGGCCTAAATCTCGATTTATGTTGAAAAAAAATGACGCCCAGGCCACATGTTTAGGCCCCTATGCCTAAAAAACAAATGATCAAAATGGCTGAAGATCTAATTACTCTAATCAGGGGTAGTCAACCCCCCCCCCTTCTAAAAGGCCTAGGGCTGAGCTTGACTATGAATTTTCTGATCAGGACTCTTTTTCTTCTGACTCTTCTAATGACCTGGATTTGTCCATTCCTACTTATGAGGATTCTGATGCAGAGGATTCCATTCCCTCTGCTTCCCTCCCCCCCCCCCCCCCGAGGATTTTTCTTTTGGTGAAACTTTACATACCTTAAGAGGCTTAGGGATTTTCTTCTTTTACCTCAGCGTAGGCCTTTGGCTATACCTCCTGTACTAGACATTGTTGATGTGTTTTTGGAATCCAGTATGGCGCCTGATTCCCTGCCTCCAGCTCCTAGTAATCCTGACAGATACTGCAGGTTTCCTGAGTCCTGCAAGTTCCTTTTCAAAAATCCTGTTGCATATTCTGAAACCATTTCTCAGGGGCCTAAGAGCATTAAGGCTTCTACTGCTAAAAATCCTACACCTTCTGATAGAGACTCCAGGGCGCTGGATAGATAGGGTAAAAAGTTTACACTTCTGCAACCTTGGCAATCGGGGCTTTAAACTGCCAGTTTCATATGTTAAAATATCAACAGCATATTATTGGACTGCTTAAACAGAAAATGATGTTGATTTCTGACTGTGTGGAAAATAAAGATTTACAGGATTTATTGCATTCTGCTGAACAAGTTGGAAAACATACTTTGCAATGTGGTTTTGATTCTTTAGAGGCCTCTTGCAGGGCTGCTGTTACTGGGTCTGTGCTTAGAAGGCATGCTTGGCTTAAGGAGCAACCTCTGCCTGATCATGTTAAAGCAAAATTGTTGGATGCTCCTTTAAATCAGGACCGCCTGTTTGGCAATAAGGCTGAAGAAGTTTTAAAAAAGATGGAAGATAAAGCTAAATCTATGTAAACTGTAAAAGATTTCTTATAAGTGCAACCTCCAAGATTTAGTAGGCACTGGCCTACTAAGAATTGGTTCTTTCCAGCTCCTTCTAGATCCTCTCAAGCCAAATCCAGACACACCAAAAGCACCAAGTTTCAGTCCCAGGGGACTCTCAGAACTAAGCAATGGGAGGCCTCCACTTCCAAATCTGAAAATAACAAGAAACCCCCTATGGTAAACAGTCTCAATGACTTTCCTTTAAAATTACCAAGCACTTACCTTTTAGCCACCCCTTTGGGGGGAAAGATTGCTCTTCATGCAAAAAACTTGGAAGGCATAACTCGGGACAAATGGGTTTTAAATATAGTCTCCCAGGGATACAGATTTCATTTCCACACATTGCCAACACCAAACAGGTGGCCAGACCTGCCCCCAAGTCAGTGAGCAGAGACTCAAAAAGTACTTTCCCTGTTAAACATGGGGGCTATTCAACCGGTACCAGAATAGGAAAAGGGACAAGGTCTCTATTCCAGGCTTTTCCTGGCACCCAGAAAAGACAAATCATGGCGTCCAATTCTAGACCTTTCTACTCTAAGCACCTTTCTGGACATTCCAAATTTCAAGATGCTGACTCTTCACCAGTTACTTCCTATGCTAGGCAAAGATGCCTGGTTGGAAACTCTAGATTTAAAAGAAGCATACCTGCACATCCCAATCAGGGAATCTTGCAGAAGATACATACACTTCAAAGCAGGCTACTTGCATTATCAGTACTCTACACTGCCCTTTGGCTTGTCTACTGCGCCCAGTGTATTCACAAAATGCCTGGCTCCAGTAATTGCATTTTGCAGGCAAAGAAATATTCAGATATATCCATACCTGGACGATTGTCTAATTCAGGCAGAAAACCAGGGCATTCTTCTAAATTATCTGACGTTTGTAAAAATGGTTCTAACTTGTCTGGGGTACACCATAAACAAAAAGAAATCACAACTGGTACCCTCTCAACAGATTACATTCCTGGGTGCAAGCTTGAATACAGCTGCCCAGATGGCTTTCCTCACGCCAGAGAAGCAAATTCATTTGGTAACTTACTGTAAACAAGTGGCCACAAAAACCCTGCTTACCTGCAAGACAAATACTGCAAGCCTTGTGGTTCATGGCCTCCTGCGTTCTTCAAATTCCATATGCAAGACTGCATATGAGGAAACTACAGTGGTACTTAAAAAGTCTATGGAGTCAACATTGTCACAGCCTGGAAACAATGATTCCTATCATACCTTGCCTACGCATGGAGTTCCTATTGTGGGCACAGGCCTGCCAACAAAACAAGAGACTGCCGTTCACACTACCCCCTGCTCCCCAAACCCTAACTACAGATGCATCAGATTATGCATGGGGGGCTCACCTGGCAAGGCAGTGCATTCAGGGCAAATGAAACCCACATCAAATGCACCTACATATTAATCAAAAATAAATGTTAGCTGTACAGAATGCTCTGACAGCCTTCAAGGACTACATTCTTCCAGGACAAGTAATGGTAAAGACGGACAACACTACGGTTATGTGGTACATAAACAAGCAGGGGAGGGTACACATTCCTACCCCCTCTGCAGACTAGCCATGGCATTGTGGAACACGGCCTCGAGCTACCAAGTGCACCTACAAGCTCAATTCCTGTCAGGAAAATTGAATACACTGGCAGACGGACTAAGCAGAAATCTCATGGACCCACACAAGTGGAAATGAACCACGGATTTTCAACATTTTGACAAGCAAAAGGGGGGAGCCCAGACATAGATCTATTTGCCTCCCCCCAGAACTACCATTTGGACAAATTTTGCACAAGGACTCCCCACAAAAAAGCCTGGAAAGTGGATGCTCTGTCCTTCAGCTGGAAAAACCTATCACTCTATGCCTTTTCCCCTCTGCCTCTACTCTGCAAAGTTCTGCTAAAAGTCAAACAGGACAAACCAAGAATGATTTTGATTGCTTCAGACTGGCCACGCCAACACTGGTCCCCGCCCCTGCGCAGTGCGTCACAAATATCTCCATGGCACCTGCCTCAGACACCTTCCTTGCTGTTTCAGCAGGAGAACCAAATCCTGCACCATCAGCTTCCAATATTGAACCTTGCAGCTTGGCTAATCACTTAAATTCACCCTTAGCAACCCTCAGCAAACCTGTGATGGATGTCATCTTGGAGGCGAGAAGACCTAGTACTAGAAAATCTTATGCTGACAAATGGAAAAGATTCTGTGCCTGGAACCAGTCTTTAGGGATGAGCACAGCAGCGCCCAATTTACCTCAGATTTTGCAATACTTAACTGAGATGCTTCACAAGGGATTGTCTTTTTTCCTCTATTAAAATCTGCGCTTCAGCTATTTCAGCTCACTATAACACAGAACCACCCCTCTTTTCTCATCCCCTGCTCAAGCAGTATCTCAGAGGGGCAAAGAACTTGAGACCACCCAGGAGAGCTCCTACCCCTGCCTGGGACCTTAACTTTATTTTGGAGAAACTCACTCTACCTCCTTTCAGGCCTGCTGCTACTGCAGACTTAAACATTTCTTTCTTGAAAAACAGCCTTCCTTTTAGCAATCATTTCAGCTAGAAGGATATCTGAATTAAAGGCCGTTATAGCAGTGGAGCCTTTCATCATCTTTCATTCAGACAGGGTATCTTTGAGGACCAATCCATGCCCAAGGTGGTTTCCACTGTGGCTCTTAATCAGTCCAGTCATTTGCCAACCTTCTTTCCCAATCCACAGAACAAAGGGGAACGGATTCTGCATTCCTTGGATGTGCACAGACAACTTAGATTCTACTTGGACAGAACTAAATTTCGAAGAAAATCTGATCAATTTCTAGTAGCATTTGCTGCTACGGCAGAGGGGGGAAGGCTGTTTCAAAACAAACCATTTCTAAATGGATAAGCCATTGCATTCATTTCTGCTATAAGCACCATGGAAAACCTATACCACAGGGGATCAGATCTTACTCCACCAGGGCGGCATCTACTTCTGCAGCCTTTCTCAGGGGTGTTCCTACCAGAGATATTCTAGAAGTTGCTACCTGGAGTTCTGTACATACTTTCACCAAGCATTATCATTTACCAATTTTCTCTAAATCCAGAGCTGGCTTTGCCACTGCTGTCTTACAGGGCCTTGTAGCTGGTCCTAATGCATAAATTCCTCCTCCCAACCATAGCTTTGGGAATCTACCCAAATGTAATGACTGCAACAGTGAAACACGAAGAACATAGTACAGTTGTGTATACTTACCATAAATGTAGATTTTCGAGTGTATTCACTGTTGCAGTCCTGGTTACCCTCCCTCCACCCCCCTGTTTTTCTCTGACTATACCTCTACTTTCTGTTACTATGCTTAAAAGCCTTTTTGGTGTATTTGCTTTTGGTTGGAGGTATATTTTTGTGTTTTTAAATTTTATTTGCTCCCTATTTGGGGGGCACCTGACGTCTGGGGCAAGAAAAACTGATATAATGACATCGGCTGCATGTTTTATACCCCTGATGACCTGACGTCATGGAAGAAGGGACAGCAACCGACGCAGGACCCAAAATCTTGTTAATCAGGCTGACTGAGGGCAACCTGCCAGCAGTTTACCCAAATGTAATGACTGCAACAGTGAATACACTCAAACATTTACATTTATGGTAAGTGTACACAACTGTACTTTATAATTAGTGGAGTAATATTCAAATAGTACATCCTTTTTTAAGGTCCAAATTCAGTTTATCCAGTTCAGCGGATAGTTGCTCAATACAGATGTCATTGTATTTAACCATAGTTTTAAGCATGTCCAATCCAACCCGGTTAAAAATATCAACCAGTTTGTTATATAATACAGTTCCTTTTTGGACATTATTTGGAAGCTTCCATAAATGGAGACCCTGAGGGATAATGCCAACAGATATATTTTTGAGAGGATAACTGTTTTCAGATTGCAATTTTTTTAAAAAGTCATTTCTCAAAATAAACTAATTGGTCTCTTACTGAATGGGTGCCAGTCTCTTCCCTTATTTCTGTTGATTCTATTGTGACATTGTTAAATTCAAATTTGTTAGTCTTCCATACCTGGAAATCCCATTGTCCGTTGTTGAAATTTTCACATTAAACATACATTAAAGAGGATCTGCACATATCCTTGTGGGAGTTGTAGAGCTTGTGAACATATCAGTGTTAAGAAATTGTTTAAGCATCCAATCACACATAAGATATATTGTCCTAATTTACATGCTGACTGCCTCACTAGAAATGTGGTGTACCTTGAGAAGTGTAAAAAAATGTTCATCCTTTTATGTGGGCAAAACTAATAGATTGCTCAAGGATCGAATTTTACAGCATATGAGTGACATAAGATTTTATCTTCTTAGCACAATGCATTAGCCCAACATGTTAAGAAATATAAAGATCATAGTTTTTAGAATGAAGATAAGAGAGATGGGGACTTGCTGAGTAGGACAGAAGTGATTGAATCCTATTGGATAGTTGCTCTACAGGCTGAAAAATCTCCTGGTTTGAATGGAGTAGTTCTGATTAAGCCAATTTTGAAGGGGCGTAGGACTATGTCTTAATTTCCATTGGTTGATTACTTTTTATTGAAAAGATGGAATCTGAAGTAGTTGACTTCATTTCTTCATCAACCTGTGGGTATTTGGATCCGGATCGGACCCGAGACGGCCGCTTCACCAGCTTCTGATCCAAACTCTAAGCTCCTCCTCTTACCTATAATACCCCCCCATCTCCTTCCTTCCCCCAGATCTCGTTTGCCGTTTTTCAAGCCAGCAGCGTGGTCTCGAGCTCCGAGCATTTTTTGCAGTTTTAGGGTAAGTGTTAGCTTTTGGGCTAGTTAGTTTCCCTCTCTTTCCTGTATCTTCCCGACACCCGCATCTGTCGTCACTTCCAAAAAAAAAAGTAGTTTCCCAGTTAGTGTGTCCCCTGTGTCTTATATGTGTGTGTGTGCGTGCGCATGCGAGCTAGGGCCTTCCTGGGTCATGGCTGAGGCTCCTAAGCCTGTTTTCAGGAAATGCACAGAATGTGGCCACAAGCTTTCTCAGGCCGATGGCCACACTCTGGTGTGTTTAGGTGTCCCCCATTTGGATATGAGCTGTACCATTTGTGTGGGATTTAATCCTAGAGCCCTCAAGGATCGGAGGGTAAAACTTAGCATGAAGGGGCTATTACCAACATCAGGAAAGTCTATTCCCGCTTTTTCTTCAGTAGTGGCTGCTACCATTTCCTCTTCACCTTAGGCAGCCTGGGCTCAAACCCCCATTCCTAGGCCTTCAGAATCAGAAAAGAGACACAAAAATAGGCCCAAGAAGCGGTCTCCCGACCACTTGGTGCAATCGGGGCCTCCAGCAAAGTTGAAGACTCCACCTAGGCCCAGCACTCCTCGCCTCTCTTCTCCAAGGTTTTCGCCGGAGCTGATTGTGTTTTGGGCTCCATCTAGGGCCTCCCATCACCGGCACCTCCCGGCTGGTGTCTGTGGCTTTGTCATCCCGGTCCACCCATAGCCTTTCAGAGTCAGAGGTGGACAGGGTGATGCGGAAGTTTATCCGCACCCAGATCCAGATGGGGTTCTCAGAACTGTTTTGCCCCCATTGCTCCTTCTGCAATCTGGCCCTTGATTTTGGAGTCCTTGGATCCGAGATCCCTCAGAGTCGGAGGGCCGGCACCAATGGTACCTAGTACCTCGACTCCGACCATGACTTTGAGCGGGTCAGATCCAAGCTCTCAGAGCCGTTGTCGCGGCGTCAGATCCAGGGGGTTGCTGTCGGCTCCAGGCTTGTCAGAGCGCAGCACCTCTCTCGGCTTCTCGGTGCCAGGAGGCTCAGCACTGACTCCTCCGTTGGACCCAATGAATGTGGCTCCGTTAGTTTCTGGGATGTCTGCTCTCCCTCGGCATTCACCGCGCAGATGGCCATTCTCAAAGCAGTTTCGAACATGTCTATGCACCTCCTATCGCATGCCACCGAAGGAGCTGCAAGGGCTGCCGGTTCCAGTGTTGCCATGAGGCGTCACGCCTGGCTCCAACTATGTCATTTTACGGAACCCTTCAAGGGGTAATTTGCTAATGCCCCTTATGATGGTTCTTCTCTATTTGGAAAGACCGTACATGACACACTGGTCCAGAGTGAGAAGGACAGGAAGATGCCATCTGCTGTCGGGATCCGCTTCTCTACCCCTCAAAGATCCTTCTCCAGGAATCAGCAAGGGCAAGAGAAGATGTGGTTCTGAAAGTCTCAGTGCTCCCAGGACACTCAGGACTCATCTTCCCTCAGAGGCAGAGGAGGTTACGATACACGCCGGCGCAGAGGCAGAGGGGGTCCAAGGAATTTTGGGTCTCGAGAACCTTTCACGGACAGGCCCGTGCAACAGCCCTGAGCGGTTGCCCGACTGCTCATCTTTCAAGGCAGTAGGGGGCCATCTTTCATTGCACCTGACTGCGTGGGAGTTCATGTCAACAGACCGTCGAGTGCTGCAAATCATATCCAGAGGATATTCTATTCCCTTCATAGTACCACTTATTCCCTCAAATCACCTCCCAAACGTTCCACCCGCACAAAGGGAGGTTGCAGCACTCAAAATAGAAAAATTGCTAAAGAAGTGAGTCATCCAACCCATCCCCCCTAGAACAATCCGGATCGGGCATTTATTCCAGATTCTTTAGTGCCAAAAAAGATGGGGGACCTCAGACCCATCCTAGATCTTTCCAACCTGAATCTGAATGTTGACAAAGAAAAGTTTCGGATGGTTACTCTGCAATCCATCCTTCCCTATCTGCAGGAGAACGATTGGATGTGCTCAATAGACCTCCAGGACATATACTATCATATAAAGATGCACAGATGTTCCAGGAGGTTTCTCCCCTTCCGGCTAGGAGCCAATCATTATCATTTCCAAGCCCTCTCTTTTGGTCTCACCACAGCCCCCAGGATGTTCACCAAGGTCATGGCAGTTGTAGCGGCTCACCTGAGGCTTCAGGGTATACAGGTCTTCCCATACCTGGACGATTGGCTCTTTGCTGCCCCCACCAAGCGCTTACTTTGTCAAGTCAGAGACTATTTCCTGAGGCTAACCAGTCACTTGGGAATCACAGTCAACACAAACAAATCATCTCTGAATCTGGTTCAGATTCTAGAATTCATCAGAGCAAGATTAGACAGCATTCAGATGAAGGTCTTCCTCACCCCGGAGATAGAGTTCGGAGCTTATGTCTCCACGTGTCTCTTATTATTCAGCCTCATCTTTCCTCTGCGGAGGCAGTATTGCGAGCTGTTGGTTCTATGGCAGCCACCATCACGATTCTCCCCTGTGCACGTCTTCACTTGCAGGTACTGCAGTGGACATTAGTAGCCCATTGGTCCCTCTTAGACTTGCACTTAGCTCATCCGATACATATAAGCAGGGCCTGCAGGGAATCTCTCCTCTGGTGGATGCACTCTGCTGACTTGATCGAGGGACGCCCCTTTATTGCAACCCCTCCCCAAGCCATGGTGACCATGGACACCTCACAGCTAGGTTGTGGGGGCATTGCTCAGGAAGGACCGTCCAAGGCATGTGGTCCCCAAACAAGACCAAGTTGCATATTAACGTCTTAGAGATATGAGGGCAGTCCTTTTAGCATTGCAGGCCCTTCATGCATTTCACCCTCTGGCAACTATTGCAATGATGTCAGACAACATGTCAGTAGTGTGGTACATCAGCAAGCAGCAGGGAGGAACCAGATCTTACCCGATCTGTTGCGAGGCCACGAAAGTGTGGGAATAGGCGATTTGCACCAACCGGTTTCTGGTAGCAATGCACATTCCAGGATGGTCCAACATACTAATGGACAAGCTGAGCAGAACTATTCTGATGCCTTATGAGTGGTCTCTGAATCCTTCTGTAGCGGAGCAGATCTTCCTAGAGTGGGGTCGGCCTTGCTGTGATCTCTTCGCATCTCCTTCCAACGCAAAGTGCAGAAAGTTTTTTGCTCTCATCCCCCTGCAGGGGGAAATCCCCAGGGACGCTCTAGTCCATGTTTGGCCTCCCATTCTTCTCTATGCTTACTCTCCGTTACCTCTTGTACTGAAATTTATTCAGAAAGCCTGCAGGTTGGGGAGCACAGTGATCCTCATTGCCCCATTCTGGCCTCAACAAGTCTGGTTCCCCTTTCCTTTGATCTCATCTTCTAGCTCCATCATGGATCTTGGATCCAATACCGAATCTCATCTCTCACCCCTCGGAGGTTCCCCATCCAAACCTGGTCAGTCTGAAGCTCACTGCTTGGCTGCTCCAGTTCCATTGATAGCTAGGAGACTCTGTTTATCCTCACCGGTCAAGACTGTTCTGGGGGTTGCTCACAAATTGTCCACCTGGAAACTTTACCATAGGAAACCACAGAACCAGCAGGAAAAAGGCTCAAAGGATACACTTCCAAATATATGAAAAAATCTAATAAAATCCAAGAGTTTAATGGAAATAAAGTGCAGGATAAAGCATAAGCGTGTTCGTCCTTAAAATCAGAACTTCATGAAGGTCGTATTTTAAGGAGGAAAGCGCTTATGCTTCATCCTGCACTTTATTTGCATTAAACTCTTGGATTTTATTTGCTGGCGTGGTGGATTTTTTCATATATTTGGTTAGTATATCCTTTGATCCTTTTTCTGTTGGTTCTGTGGTTTTTGGACTTGTGGTAGTTTGTTGTATACTTTTTTGGTGTTAAACTTTACCCAAACATATGGAAACATTTCTCGATTTGGGCCTCTCAAAGCGACTTAGATCCTTTTACAGCTCCGGTTTCGGTGGTATTGGAGTTTTTGGAGAGTATATTTCATCAGGGCACTAGCTCTTCTACTGTAAAAGTTCAACTGGCTGCCATTTCCAACTTTCATATGGGGAAAATATGGTTTTGTTAGCCTCTTCTAGACTCTGCAAATCCTTTATTAAGGGTGCTTTTCTGTTGAGACCCCCGGTGAAAGATCCTACTCCTCCCTGGGACCTCACTTTTGTCTTACAGGCTGTGGTTTCTTCACCTTTCGAGCCCATAGCGTCTGTGGACCTTCAGTTTTTATCATGAAAAATGGCCTTCCTAGTGACTATCACGTCGGCTAGGAGGGTATCAGAACTTCAAGCGTCATCTATCAAAGCTCCATATATGATCTTCCATAAAGGTTAGGGTGTCACTCCGCACCAATCTTTCCTTTCTTCCAAAGGTTGCTTCTGAAAACAATTTTAACCAGATGATTAACCTTCCTGTTTTCTTTCCAAATTTTCAGGACAGGGGTGAATATAAGTTACATTTGTTGGATGTACACAGACAATTGAGGTTCTGCCTGCCCAGGACTAAGGCTTTTCGCAAGTCCGATCAGTTATTTGTTTGGTTTGCCTAGAAAGGCATAATAATCTCCAAAGTAACTATTGCTCAATGGATTTCTCAGTGTATCCTTAAAGTGTACTCGGACAAAGGCATTTCTCCTCCGGGACAAGTGAAAGCACACTCCACCAGGTCCATGGCTACTTCTGCAGCTTTTTGGCCCAGGGTATCTTGGGATGATATTTGTTCTGTGGCTACTTGGTCCTCATATCACATTTTTATTTCACATTACAAGATAGACATGGTATCTAGAGGTAGAGCATCCTTTGGCTCCACTGCGCTCCGGAATGTCCTTCCATGAGGGCCACCCAGGTGTTTGGTAGCTGAGGACTCTGTCCCACAGGTTGATGACCAAATAAAGTCAACTACTTCAGATAAAGAAGTTATGTACTCTCCATAACATTCCATCTGAGTAGTTGTACTTCATTTGTCTTCAACCGTCTCTCCCTCCTTCCCCCTGACCTTATGTAGGAGAAGGCACCTTTGCGGTTCTCCTGTTCATGCTTGTTAGGTTGGTGAATAACCTGTTGTGGTAAGGTCTTATTGGGTCGGGCTTGTGTTAGGGTGCTGCAGACTCGATCTGAGGGAAGGAAGGAGATGGAGGGGTATTATGGGTAAGGGGAGGAGCTTGGAGCTCGGATAAGAAGCTAGTGAAGTGGCCGTCTCTGATCTGATCTGGATCCGAATACCCACAGTTTGAAGACAAATGAAGTACAGGTGGAACGTTATGGTGAGTACATAACTTCTTTTTTCGATGGGATGGATCTGATGAAGGGGCATTTCCTGAAAGCACTTACCCATGTTTTTTTTTTTTTTTGTCATCTAGTGTTTTATCAGCATCTTTATTGTTTTATTTGTTTTAATTCTATATTACCATTTTTTGGTATAAGTTATGCAGTGTGGTTATCTTCATGGTTGTCTTTGCCATAATTTGCTCTTTGTACCATGAAGGATCTTTAGTTTTCTCCATTCTGGTTCTTGTTTGGATATCTGTCATTATAGGGAGTACAGAACTTTTTGTCTGATTTTGTCTGCTCCTTCTGGCTTCAACATGTGGTAGTTTGGATCTGACATAAGCCAATTCAGAAGTCTTTAGCTCACTTGGCTTTGCCTCCCTTCCCCATAACTCCCCATTCCACCATCAACTCCAAGATCTAGCTTGCCGCTCTTCATGTCTGCAGCTTGGTCTTGGCTCAGCTTTTCTTTTTCTTCCAGGTTAACGCAGTATCTTTTGATAACATTTTTTCTTCCATTACCCCTTTGAGCAGTTAGTGTTGCCCTACTAGTGTTGAATAGGTCTTTTTGTTAGGTAGATAGTATAGTTCGTCAACCCTTTTCCTTCCTGTCATTTTCTAGTTTGTCATTGTGTAGAGTTTCTGTGTTTTTGATTATCCTGTTAGTTAGGATGGACAAGGATTTCAAAAAGTGGTATGTCCTGCAGGCACAAGTTGCCCTCCTAAGACACGCACCTAAAATGGATTTATTATTCGGGTCTGGGGCATCTTGAGTTGGGGGGATGCTCCATCTGTGAGGCTTTGGCTCACAAGAAATCAATGAGCATAGAGCCAAAATCATTTTGAAAGGGCTTCTACCCTCCATTTCTTCTGCTTCTTCCAGAGTGGCTTCTCTGACCCAGTCTTGGGAGCTGGAGGAGGGCCTCCTGACCGCGAGACTCCAAGTAGGCTAAGCAGGAGCATATGCAGTCATCTTCAGCCTCAACATGTGGACCTGCTCCCTTAAGTTTGCTGGATCTGAACTTCCCCTTACTTTCAGCTTCCCCATATGTCTTAGAACAGTTGTCTCTGACACCTCGGAGACGGTCACCTTTGACACCCAAATCAGGCAAGATTGCCTGTCCGGCTCTGAATGTTCCAAGCCCCTTTCTGGTCAAAGGGGCACCTTCCAGCACTCCTCCACTTTGGTCACTGGTGTCTTCCCCATCTTTGCTTTGATTCTGGGCCTTTCCATCTTGAATTCAGTACATTGGCAGTACTTTTAAAGAGGAAGTTGTTTTATTTTATCTGATGAAGTTTTTAATTTTTAGATGAAAGTGCTCATGTATTCAAGTATTTTTGAATTAAAGAACTGAACTTTCGAAGGATACACTGTATGTCATTTACCCTACAGTCATAGGTTCATAGGTTGGTACTAGGCTATCGGCCCTAGGGCCTATACAAGCCTAGCCATAACAATTCCCTGGCTATTTCTTCCCACACTATTTACTTCCCTGGACCCCTGTCTAGCAGGGCGACTGACATGATCCCCGGGGTGAATTTCCTTTCTCCCATCCAATCATCAAGGCATCAGTCTTGATAATTTTGCTTCAGCATGCCGCTTCTTTCCTAGTTTCTTTGCTTTTTGGGGTTTGTTTATTGTGTTAACCCCTCCCTGCCACAGAGGAAACTTTCAGAAGGAGCTTCCTGAAAAAGCTGCTGCTTCTCTTCTGAAGCGGAGATGTTTTCCCCCTTCTGGTTCAAAGAGAAGGTCTGTTGAGGGGTAGCAAAATGTACTGCAGTGGTAGACAGAGTCTCTCCATTCTGCTCACTTCTGGTCAAAGAGTTCTTAATGTAGGCCTACAAACTGAAGAACCATCATAAGGGGCATTAGTAATGGATGCATTGAAGTAGTCTGCAAAATTATACAACTTGATCCAAGGGTGGTGATGCATGGCAATGCCAGGGCCAGCAGGTGTAGACATACCAGCAGCCATGTGGACACTTTGGCAATAGATTGCATGGTGGATAACTGAGTCTGCAGAGTCTTTTCATACTCCAGTGTCTGCTGTCTGTGAACCATCCTTGACACTTCTGACAGTGTCCTGTTGAAGTCATGTCAAGCGAGTGAGATAGTTTAATGCTCAGAGTGCAAACATGGCTGAGGCGTAGGAGTACTTGCCTAATCAGTCCAATGCCTGTGCCTCCCCATCTGAGAGATGAACTGAAACTCTCTTCTGAGATATCCTTCTTAGTGGCCACCACAGTAGCGCAGGATTCTTACTCCACTGTTGCTGGCCCTTGGGAGGGGCCAAAATGTTGTCCAGTTTCTTTGGAATTGGTTCCACCATATCGGGCTCCTTCCATGTCCTCTGGGACACCAGATCAATAAGCACATCCTGAGGAGGATCCACCCAGGATGTGTATGAGCCTACCCTGAAGGCCTCCAAAAATACAGAATCCTCAGGAGATGGGGCTTCAGCAGTCCAAATGCCATGTTGGCACCAACAGATTGCCAAAAGAGGCATCCTCATTGTTGGAGTGTTTAAGGCACCCCTCTCCTTCATCAAGGTCAGTATCTTCCGTAAGGACATCCTCCAGAGAATCCAGGTGTTTCCTCTTGCTTGAGACTTCCTGCCCTGTAGAATCTTCAGGGGAAGCGGAAGAAGCAGGGCTCCCTTGGGGTAGGATTGATTAGAGACCAACAGGAGTGGGCTGCCCTGAAGATATTGATGCGTGTCCATGAAGATGGAGGGATGTGGGTTGCAGCCAACCACTCCTTTTCTCGACAGTAAAACATCCTTTCTACAAAATTAAAGGCAGAGGCTGAAGCTGGCCCCTCGAAACTTGCACATCTAGGATCCGGAGATGCAAAAGATATAGACCAGACTCCGGAGCCACTCCAGCCTGCCCCAATGCCGAAATTAGAACTGAACGGTCGAAAGCAGAGGTACGGAGTGGAAGGGACAACTCTAAAACCCAAAGTGTCAAACCTGACCCAGAAGCCCCTATCTTGACATGTCGGCTAAGTGGTTCGTTTGGCTTCAAAACTGCCAAGAGTTGAGGAAACCAAGGCCAGGGTAGGAGCCAAAATTAGTAAAGCTGTTAGATGCCAGTCTGGTGTTTTCTGCTCAATTTTAACCAAATGTTTGTTTCTAATTTTTTTTTTTTTGTTAAATGTTTATCTCGGGGGGGGGAAAAAGTTCTGTACTTACAGTTCCAGTGGCTCCAGACTGCAAAAAGGGAGTGCAGCAAAATGCTGATAAATATTATGAAATACAAGAAAAAAAACCCACTGCCACGGCTAGGAAACACGTGTCGAAGCTTTATTAACAAAATTTACACAAGATTGAGCGCTTTCTTCCCTACACCCAGGGATTTCATCAGAATCCCTGGGTGTAGGGAAGAAAGCACTCAGTCTTGTGTAAATTTTGTTAATAAAGCTCGACAGTGTTTCTAACGTGGCAGTGTTTTTTTCTTGTATTTCACAGTGGACTTTACGCTGCAGGGCTCAATTGTGTTTTATAAGATGATAAATATTATGATAACCCAAGGATAGTCCATGTGAATATTGAGCAGGGTGGGGCTGGAGATGGTTGTCGAAAAACTGCAAATACTGATGATAAATTGTTTTTTGGTACTCTGTATACTATCAATTCCCAAAACAGTTCCATCCTGAAGTTTCAGCAGGTTGCAGTTGCATATGCAATACTTGATTGCCTGTATCATTGCTCAGATCTTGGGCTGACTTCCAGTCCTTGTCTATTGTAGATAATGTTGCAGTACTACTAATCTTCATTTTTGAATTGTGGTGTTGATGACAAATTGTTGACATTGAAGAATCACCGAGTCTTATTTCTGACCATGACAGCATTGGTGAATTGCTAAGACTTACTTCCAAATGTGACCAAGGTGGCATTGTTGAATCACTAGGCCTCATTTTTGGATATGCTGATTTTACTATTTTTTTCTTTTCGGTTTGGGATGTGATTGGCTCATCAATGAAAGGAATATGCTGTCAGTGGCATCTCATTAATGTCCATCACTAGGGTGGGATTTTTTGAAACGTGACATGAATCCATGTGGGTGATCATTCGTATCTGATGGCTGTCTAGGTTGTAAGCAAAACCAAGAAGGGTCTGTTTCATTTTGGTTGAAGTGCATGCTTTCTGGAGAAAGTATGAATGAAACTGTGTTCCCTGGCAGAATTTCGAGATGGGTGGTTGAGTTCAGATGTTGCTCGGCCTTTAACTTTGTAGTGTAGATGCTACAGAGTAGAGTGAAGACACCTGCAATAAAGGAAAACGGATTCATTAACATTTTGTGACTCCATATTTTGGGACAGTGAACTGGCAGGTATTCTCATAGGTCTTT
Organism: Protopterus annectens; assembly: GCF_019279795.1. NCBI lineage: Eukaryota > Metazoa > Chordata > Ceratodontiformes > Protopteridae > Protopterus > Protopterus annectens. The sequence goes on along the minus strand of NC_056746.1, from coordinate 996,605,401 downwards.
CCACCAGAATTTCATGTAGTGAATACTTTCTAGTACTACTAATTTCATGTAGTGAATACTTTCTAGTAATAACTGCACTGTGTACACCAAATAATAATAGAGGCAATCCTTCTGGCCATTTGAGACCAGTTTCTTTACACAGTTTAGCAAGTCTATCTCTTTCAACATTTACTGAATCTTGGGGTCTGTGCAGGCAGTGATACTGCATGTTAACATTTAAGACTTTACATATATGTTATACAACCTGACTTGTAAAATATGTCCCCCATCTGATTGAATACAGCAAGGAACACCAAATCTGGGAATCAATTCAATTATTTTTTTAGCCCGGGGTAAGCCTCAACCCATCCAGAAAACAACAATCACCAGAACTTACTTAATTTTTTATGACTGGGGAAGTTCAGTAAAATCCCACTGTACAACAAAAAGGTTCCCATGGCTTTTTCACAGACTGTTAGGGGCAGGAGCACTTTTTCACCCATTATATTCTGGAGATGTAACGCATTGATTAATGAAGTGCTGAATGACTTCAAAAATGTAAGGGGCATAATAATCCATCAAAATTTGTCGTATTAATGTATTTTTTTTCCCAAATGAAAGGTCAAATGATAACCCCAAGACAAGTGAATTAAAAGGGAGCAAGGGGCTACTAGCCTCCCATCTGGGTGGCACCAAAGTGAGCCCAGAGAGCATCTATGGCCATCGTGAATTCACCTTACTACTTTGGAGTCAGTATCCTGATTTTGAAAAGACAACAATTCCTGTAAAGAAACTGGTACATTAGTTTCTTGAATTTGCTGCAAAAAATAAAGCTTGAACAGGATAAGACAGTGCAGCTTGTCTGGCCACCATATCTGCAAGAGAGTTCCCTTTTGAAATGTATGAGTCAAAGTCTTATGTGCAGTACATTTGACCACAGCTATCACCCTTTGTATCAAAAGTGCATTTAACAGTTCATGAACAAAAACAGAGTTTTTGATAACAGTACCTGCTGATGTCTGATACCCTCTTTCTCTCCAAAGTGTCCCACACTCATGAACCAGCCCATAAGCAATAACTTGAGTCTGTAAAAATTGTTACAATTTTATCCTTTGCTAATTTACATGATTCAGTAAAGGCTGTAAGTTCAGCACCTTCAATGGATATATTTCCGTTGAACTGTCCAGTCAACAGTACTTGATTCTTTGTGCACATTGAAAATGCTGCTACTAAAGTGCTGTCTTCCCTTCAAACACAGGATCCGTCAACAAGTATCAGTATTTCACAATTTGATAATGGGACATCTTTTAAATCAGAGCTGGGAAGTACATGTTTAACTACACAAACACAATCGTGGTTATTTTTCATGTGCTGTAGGAATTAAAAAAGCAAGGTTAAGAGGTGGACATCTAATAATCTGCAAAGAAAGTTCATTAAGCAAAGATAATTCATATTTAGGCAGTTGTGCAGCAAATAAATTCTGCATTTTTGTTCTGTATTCTGTAGAAGCATAATTACTAAGAACTGCCTCAAAAGTCTTGTACCCAAGAGTTAGTGTAGCCTCCGTTTTCACTAAGCACACTTTCATCGCCCTAAGACCATGCGGAAGGGCTGCTGCTACAGGATCAAGATTTGTACCGAAATAAGCAACAAATCTAAAACCATCATTTTTACGTTGGGCTAACAATCTGAATACCACTTTATTTCTTTCACAGCAAAATAGGAAAACTCTTTTTGAGTAATCCGGTAACCCAAGCGTAAGAGGGTTAGAAATTAAGTTTTTAATTGAACAAAGGATTTTTCTTGATGATCTTGCCAGGGTAAGGCCTCAGGAGTGTTTTTTTTTTTTTAGTAATTCTAAGAATAGTGTTACTATTCTTGCATAATTAGAAATTCATTATTGGTATTAACTTGTTTTAATGTAGTAGGGCATGGGTGCATTTTCAATAGCAGTAATGTGTTAAAGTAAAATTTGCTGAAAGCCTTCGGAAATAAGTTGTCCTAAATTTTGGAATTGTTTCCACAAACAATTTTGCCTTATCAACCTTAAATCCTAATTCCACTACTATTGTTAAGAGACAAATAGTGTCTTATCTATAGCTGGTGTAAGAATCAGAAGCTAGAACCAGATCATCTGTATACTCTATAAAGGTAAACGCATACAGAAACTAAATTTTATCTAGCTGATTCTTCAGTTTTCTAGAGAAATGTGTAGGTGATTCCACATATCCTTGAGGCAATCTTGTCCGTGTGCATTATTGTCCTTTGTATGTAAAGATAAAGAAATGCTGTCCACCTGGGTGTATAGGAATAGAGAAGAAAGCAGAGAAAATATCTGTCACCGGAAAGGTAGTAACTGTTGGCATTATAGAACTTAGTATTTAGCAGGTTTAGGCAATACAGGAAAAGTTGGCACAGCCATGACATTAACTGTTCTGTACAAACCTGTAGGTGTTCTTGTTTGATTTAACTGGCAAAAGTGTGTGTGTTGCATGGGCTTCTAGCCAGGACAATTATTCCTTGCTGAGGTAATGCACAAATGACAGGTACATTTCCTTTTCCTACCTCTGATGACAAGGGACACTGAACTGCCGTGGGTAGTAGATGCTCATTAGGTTTAAACAACCTTCAAAGGATCAGCATCTGTCATGAGTCCTATCTTATTGCCATGGATAGTCCACAGCTGTGGAGGAGTGGTTTCAAGTCCCTTCAAATCAGCTACATTAGAGACCTGTTCTTATGTATGTACAGTGAATATCTTCATCTGCACAAATATCAGCTGAATACAGGCCCAGAGGAGAAGGTTCATTTGGAATATTATAAAAATACTCTTGTCTGGAGTGCACAATAGAGTGCATCACAGTTTACATAGTAAATCTCTACCCAAGAGATTTAAAGGGGAAGTATTTCCTCCAGTGAAAGCATGTTCTTTTAATGGACCAAGCTGAATGGAAATAAGTTTTTGTCTCTGGATAACCCAAAGGGGCTCCCAGTGACCACCACACCATGAACAGATTTTGTGGATAGTGGGAGATGTTCTGAATTCATTGAGGTAATCATAGATTAGGTTGCCCTGTGTCAATAAGAAAGGGAAGATTAGAATCACATACTGTAACATTAACAAAGGGACCTTCCTAGTCCATTGGTACCAAGGGAAGTAACTGTCTCTTCTGTTCGCGACAGTCCTATTGATCAACACTGGCAACAAAGGGACCTTCCTAGTCCATTGGTACCAAGGGAAGTAACTGTCTCTTCTGTTCGCGACAGTCCTATTGATCAACACTGGTGGCTGCCAAGCAGTATTCCAAGTGGGAGGGTGTGTCTCTCTCTGCTTGCTGTGGTGCCTTGACATTTGGCTGAAAAGATGGACCTGCTTGCTGAAAGGGCATTCATTGCACCAGTGTCCATTTTGACCGCAATCAAAGCAGTGGCTACTGTGTTAGGTTGTCTGTGGTGAAGTAGTAGGGTAAACCATTTGCTGATACTGTCCTGGGGCTCGTGGAAAGAATTTAAATCTACTGCTACCTCTGCTATTTCTCCTCCCCTGCCCCCTTTCCAGAAAATCGGTGTTAACATTTTGAACATTTACTAATTTCTTTTGCTGCTATTTTTCATTTCTGACTATACTAGTTGCTACATGTTGTGCTTGTTTTAACAATTTCATGAATACCAAAACTGGACCGCTTGAGACAAACCTACTTAATCTATTCTTGTATTGCTGGCAATAAGGCTTTTACAATTGCTGCTGACATCCCACTGGCTGCAGCTCACTCTTCAGGTTCTGGATAGCCAGAAAAGGCTTCAAATGCATTTGTCATGTTCTGGAAATATGCATCAATAGATTTGTTTTCTCTCTGTACAGCTGCCTTGATTTTTTCCCACTTGGGTGCTGGGGGGCATATTGTAGTGATTGCTTTCAGTAAATTATCTAGTGTAGTTAGAAAGCTGTCATCTGTATGTTTTGGAATATTATCTTCTATAATTGATTTTTTTTCATATTTTCCTGAAAATATCTGAAGGTGTGGAACCTTTTAAACTGCTTGTAAATCTTTGATAATAGGGTTCTGTAACTGCACGTCCTTCTAAAATTTGAGCATATTTAGTTGAGTGTGTTTGAAAGGGAGGAAGAGAATTCATAAGTAGTTTGAAAATCTACTGCAGTCCATGGATGCTCATATCACTATCTTGGGCTGCATCTGGATTTGGCACTTCCCTCAAAGGATGAATCTGAGTATCATTCTGTGCGTTAGTGGTGGGGATGTCAATATCAGATGATGATGAATTTGATGACTCCTCTAAACTTTGTTTAGAAGGTGGATTCTATCTATATTCCTCGTCATCAATGATTATTTGAAACTGTATAACTAACTTTTTAAACTTGTTTAGAGTATTTATCTTAGAAGGGGTACTTTTGTTGCTACACTGTTTTAATTTGCCTGAGTGTTTCATCCCAGTTGTGTGTCTGTGTTTTTATATAACTGTCTACCCTGTTCTCATTAACATTTGATCAGGATGTGAAGTAGCATGTTGCTGAGGCTGATGCTGAAGTCTAGTGTTATAAACTGACTCTTGGAGATGAGCAGAAGTCCTGCAAGTAACTTGGAGATAGTTGGGGTGGAGGTGTGGGCTGTCTGAAAATTGCACCTTTACCTGCTTTCCCAGAGAGGGAAGTCTTGGCTGCTTCAACCACTTTCTTGTGGCAACGTACATCCCAGGGAGTTCAAATGTGATAGCAGACAAGTTGAGCAGACTAATATTACTGCCTCACGAGTGGTCTCTGAATCCCTAAGTGGCAAAGCATATATTTTGGCAAGGGGTGAACCTTGCTGTGACTTATTTGCCTCCCCACTGAACAACAAATGCAGCACTTTGCCCTACTCCCTCCACAGAGAGTCCCCCAGAGATGCTCTCCTTCTAGATTGGCCCCTGGGCCTCCTTTATGCATTCCCCTCATTCCTCTTTTTCTGAAGAAAGCCAAAAGGTTGCAATCCAGAGTAATCCTCATTGCTCCAGTCTGGACCAGGCAAGTTTATTTTCCCTTCTTGTGGCCTCACTTGGTTCACCAACTTTGGATTCTCTACCCATTTCTGGCTCTACTCTCATATCCCCAAGGGCTGTTACACCCGGACCTTCAATCCCTCAAGCTTACAGCTTGGTTTCTCCAATTCCAGTAATTGCCAGGCAATCTACTATTACTTCCCCTGTCCAAAAAATTCTGACTTCTCATAACTTCCACCAGGAAGTTATATGACAGCAAATGGAAAATATTCTCTCTTTGAGCTTCTGAGAATAATCTAGATAGCTTTTCAGGTCTTGTTGAAAAAATCTTAAAATGTTTGGCGGATCTTTTTAATCAAGGGGTGGCTGGCTCTACTGTCAGACTCTAGTAGCTATCTCTAATTTTCACAATGGTTATGGCGAACACTCCCTAATCTCCCATCATTTCTATGTAAAGTTTTTCCTTAAAGGACTCCTTCATATAAAATCCCCATTCAAGGATCCATTACCACTGTGGGATCTTACTTTCATTTTGCAACATTTGGTATTTACCTCCCTTTGAGCCAGCAGCCAATTGTCAACTCGGATTCCTCTCCTGGAAAACCCTTTTTCTAGTCGCCAGTACCTCTGCCAGAAGGATTTCAGAAATATAGGCACTTTGTGCAAAACCGCCATATATAATCTTCCATAAGGATAGTGTCCTTGAGAACTAATCTTTCCTTTCTTCCTAAAGTGGTCTCCGAATCAAATCTCAATCAGTCCATTAATTTACCAGTTTTCTTTCCAGAGTTCTGTAACAAGGGTGAATACTGTCTTCATATGCTAGACGTTCACAGACAGCTGAGATTTTATCTGGACAGGACTAAGGATGGTAGATCTTCAGACCAACTGTTTGTTGGATTGGTAAACTAGTCTCCAAGGTGACCCTGTTGAAATGTCTAAGAGATTGTGTCACCTTTAAATTACCTGCTCCTGTAAGGGGACACTCAACCAGATTGATGGCTTCTTCAGCTGTTTTTCATTCCAAGGCTTCTCTGGATGAAGTATGTACGGCAGCCACTTAGGCAATGCCTCATACCTTTATCACTCATTACAAATTAGATATGGCATTTGTTTCTATGGTGCTCAGGAATATCCTTCCATAAGACCACCTAGGGTATAGTTAGCTGGGGACGCTGTCCCATCTGTCAGAAATAAACAAAGACTGACAACATCAGATAAAGAAGTTATGTACTCACCATAACGTTCCATCTGTGTTGTTCATCTCCGTCATTCTTGACATCCCCCCTCCTTTCAGATATCCTGGAGGATCATACCCTTGTCCTGGGCTTATGCTAGGGCTTTTACCTTGGACATGGCTTCCTCTCTCTTATTATTATTAGTATTATTATATTAGATACTTTATCTTGCTGTAATTTTGCAAACTCAATCTGAGGTAATGAACACAGGGGCATTGTGGGTAGAGACTTGGCTTGAGAGTTTTTGGCTGGTGCAAGCTGTATAATGGCCGAGCCAGTTCCGAGGATTGGAACCAATTCCCATCTGTCAAGAATGAAGAAAGATTGACAGCACAGATAGAACGTTATGGTGAGTACATAACTTCTTTTTTTCATGATATATTGATGCTGTATGAGGCAACAGTCTGCTTTTACTAAGCAGCTGTATTTTTCACAGTCTTGTTAAGATGTTTATTTGACCTCCCCAATCTTTTTTTTCTTTTGCACAATTTTTGCCCTATGCCTACCAACTATCAAGTCTCCAAAAACTGTGAAGGAGCAATCATTCATGCAACCATACTCGGAGGCTTCCATCATCTTTTCATAGTCTTTTGACAGTAGGGACAGAGTAACACCTGAATGTTCTTTACAGATTTTGCTGACTATGATCTGCAAGAAGCAAAACATTTTTCTGATAATCGGCAGAAGAGTATGCACTTGGTCTGCACTAGCTTAATAAACAGAGTTCTTACTTAGTCCACTGGTATTTTTAGATATCCAAGAAAGAGTAAAGTAGATGCTTCCATCCTAGCCTCCTTTGTAATAGGACCTAGGGAGGAATTTTGATGTGCATCACTTTTATCTTCAAGCATCTTCTTTTCTCTCTCCTTCACTTTATAATGTTTTCTAGTTTTACCAGTAATGAGAAATATCATAAAAGCCATGGGGTGATCTTGAGACTCTGCTAGAGGTCAAAGCCTCATCAGGAGCAGACCTAGAGTTATCTTTTAACTTGGGTAGTGGCAGATTTATTTTTCATGTCTTGAGCTGTGAATTGGGGTCAACAGCATAAAAATATCACACGTTACAGTGTAACGCTCTTCTGCTGAGTAGAAAACACACAGTGTGCAAGTCACTTGTGGAATTTTGTGACCACATTTGTAGGTTTTAGCAACTTTAATCTCCATAACGAAACATTTTTCGGCTGTAGAGCTAAATTGTCAAGCTGCAAGAACAACCAGGAGAAGAAATACTATAGTAACAAAGCACATCTGTAGGGATGAAGAAAAGTAATGTACAAAGCACTTATTCCACAACAGCAAAGCAACAAGCAATACAAAACTCTAAAGATTATAAAAACTGCAAGGACTAAGGAAGGGTTCAGGAATACTCGAAAAAAAACCTCATATCACAAGTAAAAAAAATACTGTTCTGACTTAAAACGATGAAATTAAAGAAAAGAGACCAACTGTAAATAGCAAAGATCCCATCAGTGACCAGATTTCAGGAATGGGCTTGGACTGCTAGTAGGGTGGGGATAGGATGAAGTACCTGTTGGCCAGCTCTTCTATCCAAGGAATGAAGGTTTAGAGAACCCAATATCTACCTGTGGTTGAGACCAGTAGTCTTGCAGGTCATCGCAGAGTAAATCATGGGTGGCAACAGCATCCTGAAGTCCTTACACTAACCACTCCCACAACTGAGTACCTTGGTTGACCCACCAGACATTTGATAGCTTTCAGCTCCACATTACATCCTTTTATTTTCTGGGGCTGCCACTGAGGTACCTCAAGGTTGAATTCCTGAGGAGTCAAGAAGTCCACTTTATCTAAGGGTTATAGCTAGGGGTTCCCAGTAAGGAAGAAGCTGTAGAGGGAACAGGGATCGGCAAGTGTAGAAACTTGGGGATTGACATCCAAAGGCTTTGTGGGGGTTGGCAGGGAGCAAGAATAAAGAAAACAATTAAGACAGTTTTAGTGAAAAGCTTGAAAAGTAAGCCAAAGTTAGCCTGGATCCATTTCTTTGATGCTGTCACATACATGGCGAGAGATGGAAAGATGAACTTGTTTGCAGAGGATTTGTTTTAAAAAAGGGGAGGCTGCTAATGTAGGAAAGTTTCAGATGTCAAGCTGACTGAAGGCCTGTGACTTTAGTCATGTTCCTGTCAAAGATTAGCCTCCTCATATCAGATCCTTGCATGTGTTAGGGTAAGGATATGTATATGCTTATAGTGAGGTGCTGTTGAGATTTTAGCCTCAGTATTCTATAAATACTTACACCTGACCTGTTACAGATACTTAAGGCTTTGCCAGTAAGGACTATGTTAGCTGTGAACTTGAAGCCTTTTATTACCTTCTCTGAGATAACTTTCCTCTCCAAGTCTGAAAGTAAGCTTGTGTAGTGCTTCCATACATAACCTAAAGTACTATCTCTTTATAGAAACGTGCAAATAAACATGCTAGCTTTTGGTCATCTCTGGTAGTATGAAAGGATAAAGCCCTGACTACGGTATAGCTGACCTGGATACAATTAATGGCTCGGGCAACTGATGGAGTAACCAGCAAGGATGGTCATCACCACCATTAACAGGTTCGGCGGTCTTTTAGGCATCTATTGTAATGATCCGTGGTGGAGACCAGAAACATTGCTCTTGGAAGGAGTGGTTCAAAGGGGAGAAGGGTGGAGACTGGGCTGATTTACCACAGAAGCTGGGCTGTTTGCCACACATCTCCATTGCATGCCCATTCCCTCAGATGTAACTACCAGATCGGCGAGGGTGGGGAGAAAGGAGAAACAGGGTAAGTCAAAAGTACATAAAAAAAAAACACAGCTTGATGGACACCGTTAAGGTGGACATTGAGCCCAGGGTTGATCGGAGTGCTAGCAGTTTCAGTAATGAAGGTTGTGGGGCACTGGGATGGCTGTCAAGTGACAGAAGGGGGAAAAGAGTTAAAAAAAAAAATAATGGTAGTCTTTATCTTTCTCAAAGGGCATTTTTTTAATTGTATAATAAGTTTACTTTTGAAAAGTTTACAGAATAATATTACAGTAGTAAAATATATACACACACACACACACACACATATATATATATATATATATATATATATATATATATAAAACTAGCCACAGCTCTTTTGAGTAGTTTGCTTAGTTTCACTTACCTCAGTGCAGAAGTGTTTATGTTCAATACCAGCAGTTTATCTAAGGCCACTTCTCTAGTTTGTGGTGACAAGTAAAGTCAAGTATTTAAACTTCAGAAGTCTGAGGTCTCTGCTTTTAATAATTTTGGAATCAAACTTTTGACAAAACTACTGGATGTATTGACATAGAGGTTACTGCCCATACCTCCCTGCCAGAAGGGTTAGGTAGGTTGCGGCATAGTAAAAGAGGGAGTTACTACTGTAGAAGTATCCTGTGATATAGACTAGAAAGCTAGCCCTGGGTGCAAGTTTGTTGCTAATCCTGTATGAGGCAGAAAACCTGTGCAAAATTAGAGGAGCCATTCTGAAGGGGAATGGCATTGCATGCATCGCTTGCAAGACCAGTCTCAGGGGAGAAGTCATTTTGCCAACTGGGATGGGAAAAATGAATTAGTAGTATGGTGGTAGAGCTTGTAATGTTGATGAGGGCATAACAATCAAAGTAGGAGAAGCACAGCTGACCTTTGGGTTTTGCTATGCAGTGTCCAAGATGCTGTGAACTCCAGGGATGATCGTGACCCTATATGGAACTTAAAGGAAACAAAAACTAGACTGTAATTGAACTCCAAAGTAAGAGTAATGAAAAACATTCTAAGTTAAGAGCGGATCACTATTTAAAGGTAAGAAACTACAGCTCATAAAACAGCTGTAGCTACTGTCTGAATAGATTAAGTGGAGAAAATAAATGACCGAGGAGAAAAGTCTTATTTGTTACGAGTCTGACGCCCGTGCATTGGCCCAGCAATCAAGGAGCCTCAATCCTCAACACTAACACCAGTGAGGGGCATCCATATAGGGAAAGGATAATAAATACACACACACAGTAAAGTACAGTTTCCCTTAAGAACACACAGAGATTACAGTCAGTCTGGGGCTGGTTTCTCCCTTTATCTCCAGGTCCCCAATAAGACTCCCCACTGGCACAGCTATAGGATCCAGATCTCAGCCTAGTGGGCAGGCTAAAACCTCCAGCACCCTCTCTGTCCAACCATTGCTTCGTGTCCATGCCCAAGTAGCTGACACACAGACACTTTCAGATAAAAGTTATATACAACCACACAGACACTCCTGGGGAACGCTGGCACAGGTTCTCCAGCTGTGCCCCCTTTCTGACAACCAGTCTAAAAGGTAGTACCAGCTGCCACCACCCACTAATACCAGCTACTCAAGACCCTTTTGAAAGGGTGTCCAATTATTACTGTGCAATATTATTATCCAAATGGTAAGTGTGACTGAACAGTCAAGGCTTATTAGAGTGACTTGGTACAGTATCGCTATATGTATGCAATGTACTCTAGACCTTAAATGAACCCTACATAAAACAGCCACAGTTGAAAGGGTTAAAAATATTTAATAATAAATAATAAAAACACAAGACAATACTTCTTAGTACACAGTGCTACTCAAGTTCAAAGATCACAGAGAAATACTTATAATACCATAGAAAAGTTCTGACATCACAGAAAAACAAACTAGTCTAATCTTCCTATTTCCTAGCTATAAGTAAGAGAAAACACAGTTCTAAGTAACATATAGAGCAAAGCAGTGCTGGTGATGTTGGATGTTCTCAAGACAAATGCTCTGAGCTCTCTGATTCTCTTTCTCTAAATTGATAACACAAAGCTGCTTCACGTGATATCATTCTTCGCACTTCTCTGGTGTTCCCAGGCTAACAGAAACTACATTTACATTCTTTACACCTGGTCAGAAACCAGAGCAATAAAAGACATTTATACATGCAAATTCTAGCCATTAACTCTGGTCTTCAAACAGTAGGCAGGATTCCTCCCTCTAAACATATCAGCTCCGAATTTTGACATCAAAGAATTGACTTATCAGCTTTGTTACAGCAGAGTGCACTGTTGCATTTTTGCAGTTAAATATCCAATGCAGTCTTTTCACATTTAAGAGAACAAGTCTGTGGCTTACATTAATATTTACAAATGACAAAATTATATACAAAATTCTATCTGGCTAGGCTGACAGCCTTCTCCTATCTTCACAATGAGAAGTGGAAGTTATGTTGAGCCTGTGGCATGCTTGGAAAGTAGTGGCACCCTGATTCACTTTCTTTCATTTTGAGGTTGTTAGTATGTCTTGGACAGTTAATGATGGCCTAGCATGCATGTGTACTACAGTGAAAAATGTGTATGCATTTGTGATATTTTTCCTTTTTGCAGTATTGTTATTCTTGTGTTAAGTTCTTTTTATCTTTGTAACATACTGCCTCGCTCAATGCACCGGAATATATTCTTTATTATTTCAAGTAACCCTTCTTGGTAGGTGTTTGAATAAATAAACGAAAAATACAGAAATGCCCTTTGCAGCAGAAAATAAACATGATCCCTTCGCTCTTCATTCTTCATATGCAGCAATAATCTTTGTACAGCTTGCAGTAAGTTATGCTGCCATGCCGCTGCATCCATTGTAGAAAGTGTGTGTGAAAAAGTATTTGACCATATGATGCCTGTAATGAGTGCTACACAAAACTTATGCATACCTCTAAAGTGGTCTTCATTAAAAGGATTTTCCTCATTTTGAGTTTTGCAAAATCCTTGGTCCTAGCTGTTTAACATTGAAATAGTCTGTGAAACATTATGTTAAAAACTTTTTAACTTATATCTATGGTAAATAATACTGAGTTATATTAATTCATCAAAATAACTTTTTTATAAGAAAGTAGCACATTTTCTCAATCTTGAGAGCTTTTTAGTTGAATTTGTTAGTAAGTGTTCTACCTTTTACCCATTTGTTCCACATTATGAGAGGTAGTGTCACATTTTGGAGGTGGAATATGGAAAGGTGTGGATTTAAGTTAGTTTCTTATCAGATGTTTCACTGATAATTGCAAAACATGCTCGTCTTGTATCCCATTTCCTTCCTCTCCTGTAGTAGTGCCTGTGCCACCTGCAGAGGGCAGCAGTTGTAGTTCTTTTTTTTTTTTTTTTTGAAATTCTCTTTATTGCAAATTTTCAGCAAAAAGAATAAAAAAAAAAAAAAGCACTTGTAGTTCTTGTTTGCACTGAATTACACACGCCCCACAGACTGCATTTCTTCATGCATGCTTTCAGGCCTGTAGATGGTGTTAGATTATGCGGCCTAGTAATGTAGTCGTACGTACTGTGATTTTGCTTGTTTATTTCTGTTTCACAATTACATCATAGTCTGTGTTTACTTTGTTGAAAAACAGAAATTCTACTAAAACACTTGCCTGCAGTGAGTTTTAATTTCAAGCCGAACTGGACCTTGTACAACACTTTTGGGAGAAGCAAACACAAACTTTTTTGTTTGCTAAATACATACATGTGTGCAATTTATTTGTACAGTAAATTTTTTATGTTGAGCCTTATGGGGATACATGAATTGTAGTTAGATAAACCACTAGTTTTGTTAAACAGAGTGATCAGTTCTTTCAAAGCAAGATAGCCTGTGTACTATGCCTTTTGGGCAAGTTATATAGAATGTTTTCAAACATGAACTCCGTTTCAAAAAAGACATAAAAGAAGTACGAGTGAAAATATTCTTTTCACAAAACTGTTGATTCTTATTTGGAAATCCAGTTTTCAACCCTGTGTTTTGTCTTCCTTATGTAGAAAACTCCACATTTAAGGTTGCCACTTAAATAGTAAAGGCAGGTCAGTCATCCCATGGAATAAATAGCATTTGCCTTTGTCAGAGTACATAAAAAGCATTTTCACACTTTTGCAGCATGTGGATCTGTTAAAGCATTTGAAGGTGACAGCCATAGTCCTTCCTAGCACATAGTCTTCTGTCAGCTCTAGTGATGTAATGTTCAATGTTTTCTTTCTTCTGTAACTAGAGGCATCTCAGTCTCCAACAGCCATGTAACATTATTGTGAGATATTGGTATGCCCCTATTTTTTGTAATATACCCCATTTTCATTACTAAAGTGCACTAAAAAGGAGATGCATAATGTTAACATTAGGCTTCTTCCATGTGCTGCTGTGCCCTTCGCCACTGGAGACGATTTGTTTGTGCCATGTTCTGTAAATTATGTAAGTTTACTATCAATTGTTGAACTGCATTTTTTTGTCAGTACTCAGTCTGCATGCATCATCACCTTGCAATAAGCGCCACTTACTTATTTTCTTATAAGTACATGCCCTTGGGGTATTATTTTTCACATTTGGGGGATGGTTATAAGCTGTACATCATCATCTGTTACTGATTTATTATAGATTTTACTCATGTCTGTGCATTCCATTTAAACAACAACTGCCTAAAGGATAGAGGGATTTCATTCAGTTGCTCAGTATCTGTGTTCTCATTTTTATTTTGCTCAAGATAATTGCTGTAGAGTGTGTTTGGTCATACTGCTTTCTGTAGTCTAAGATTGCAGCACCTCAGATAACTGAGACACTGTTTATTCTTCTTTTAATGATTGTTCTTTCTTCAAGTTTGAAAGATGTCGGTTAGAGTATATAAGTAAAGGTGGATAAAGACCTGGATGAAAGGAGGGAGCAGGTTCCCTTTATTTATTCTGTGCCTATATGCTCATTTTTTGCTCTAGCATAACTACTTGAGATTGTATTTGATCTTAACTGCTTTTTTTTTTAAAAAAAAAAAAATGTTTTTTTCTGTGTAATTGTGCCAGGGGCGGCACAGTGGTGCATCAGTTAGTGTTGTCACCTCACAGCAAGCGGTTCTCCAGTTTGATTCACTGCTGAGGTGCCTTCTTTGTGGAGTCTGCATGCCCTCTATTCACGTCGGTTTCCTCCCACATTCCCAAGACATGCTGCAGGTGGATTGGACATTCTAAATTGGCCCCAGGTGTGCATGTGTGCCTTCTGAGGAAGGTTGGATGCAAGGCTTGCAGCTTGACACTGTAAAACTCTACTGCCATTAATTTTGTGGACTGATGATCCATTGTGGTGACCCCTAATAGGAGCAGCCAAAAGGAGAGAAAAAAGAAGCTGTAAAATTGTGCCACTGTATGTTGGTTTATACCTCAAAATTCAGTAATATCGAAGAACTTGTGTATAGATTGTGTGTTTGAGTTGCAATGTTTTCTGCAGCAAAGATTGAGGAAAACTGTTAGAGCTACTTGGTTTTTGTGAAATGTAGTATAGGATATATCTGAGGGGATTGCATCTCTTCCACTTATAGATTTAGACCATCAGTGCTAAGTCAGCTAAGCCACCAACACTTACTCGGTATACTGAAGCCTTTCCCCTTTATCCATCGCTATCCACACCCAAGATCTTTTCGGCTGCAGTTGAAGTCTGTCACAGAGAGCAGCCCCAGTCCACTTCTTTTTGTCTGAAAAGCTTTTCATTTGGACTTTTCTTATCTTTTCAGGTCAGGTCAGATCGTTCCTGTTCTTGTAAAAATTGCTTTTTCGTTTTCCTATCAAATTGCAATAGCCTACCCCTTCTCCCAATGTTTTCTGCCACTCTCTTCTGTCACTAAGATCTTCTCTTTTTGGCGGTTGCCATTTTTGAATGGGGTGTGTAGGGGGGGCTGGGTGTGTGTGCATGTATGCATTTGTGTGTATGAGAGTGAGTATATTACCTTACATAGAAACCAGCAGTTGTCTGAACACAAAAAATATATATATCTGAGGGGACAAATTACATGCAGCATTCTTGCAGTAGAAAATAAAAGCAAAACAACTATGTGAAGGAATACATCTCCCACACCCTCACTAGAATAATTATACGACTACAAGATTATACAGCAGTGGGGGGAAAAAGAAATGTAAATACCCCACTGTTCCACAAGCTTGTAATAAAAGTTTCTGCCAGCAGTAATGAACTGCAGGATGAAAGTGGTTTAACATAAAACTCCAGTGAATTCCCTTTCATCTGACAGACTTCATGACCGAAAGTATTATACAGATATATCTGTACATACACACACACACACACACACACATACTCATACATATATATCTTTATATGTAAATTGTTGTCACCTTTATTGTAGTAATGGAAAAAATAAAATGACCTTTCTTTAACAAGTGTTCTTCACTGGTCAGAATCCACCCTCAAGGTAAACGTCAGACAAGTGTCTGAAATGCCTCTGTGAGACATATTTTCATGAACAGTGTAAGATTTTGTGGTATATTCAAGCCATTTACACTAAGAGACAGAAGAAATAGTTTCGAGCTGAAGAAACTGAGCTGTCCCAGGGCAGATCTGAAAGCATCTCCATCTACCTCCATATCATTACTAAAAGGAAATCACTTCCATGTAAAAAGGCTGTTAAAAAAAAATTAAAATGCCTAAGCTGCTAAACAAGTGGACAATAAGGATGATGTCATTATGTAAGATTCTTCTGGAGTAGCTAATAAAACAGCTACTGGTTCTTCTCAGAAGTGTCTAATAACTAAGCTTTTTCCTTCACAGCTTGTTCTTTTGGAGAGTATGGGTTCCGCTTTTATCGAACAAGAGGTCAGAACCCCCAGATAATGCTGGTCATCCTGTAGTGGACTTCATAGGCCCACTCTTCCTTGATGGATTACTAGATATGCCAGACTTTCTTTATTTCATGTTCAGCACATGTGGTTCAGGGTCTTGTATCTGCCCCCCCACCCAAACTAGTATCAGGGGTTTGTGAGCACAGTTGTTGCCAGACTTTTTGGACTTGGATCATGACCTTTCCCGCTAGGTCTTCCCAGTCCCAAGTAAGCCATCCTTTGATCTCACCATTGATGTTGATGGCCATCTCAGATTTGATGCCCTTAACTTCCTTGTCCCTTCATTGGAGCCCTGCAATTGGATTCCTCATAGATGATCCCCTTTTTCAACCTTATTGCCAGGGTTGCACCTGACAGCCCCAACCTTGGATTCAGTGTCTGTTCCTGTCACGGCTCTGTGATCATTGCAGGTGCTAATCCCTTGTAGGCAAACATCCCCACATCAGACTATGCCCGAGGCAGTTAACTCATTGCCTGTCCTGGGTTCAATTGCACCTAGACCACCTTGCCATCACCACCCACCCTGGATAGAGGGACTGGGAGGCCTTTACAGGTTAACTCCCTTTTGTCAGGTTTGTGGTCTTCCTCAACCCTGGACTCTCCCTATCCAGGTGATGGCAGGAAGGCTTTGTGCAAGAGGAAGCATGTGAAATCCTATGTTGAGTTCCTCACCTGACAGTAGTAAGGGTCCAGAAGCCAGTTCCCATTCCTGGCCCCCAAATGGCACAAACGTTGAGCAAGTACTACAGTACATCAGGGTTAAGACAAATTGTCCACAGGGCACCCATCAGATTCCAAATGCACCTTGGCAGAGATCTGCTCACCCAGTTCTACCTCTTAGGTGGATGTCCTTCATGGATGCATCTGCAGTCAAAACAACTGGGTTGTCCTGTCGTCAGGCAGCCCTTCAGTCGGCCGGATTCCAAAGTCCGGGTCCGGCTTCGGCTGATGTCGCACTTCACCCGACGTCATCTCTGTTGGTCTTCGGGTATAAAAGCATCAGCCGACGCCATTTTCCTCAGTCTTTCTTGCCGCGTGGCGCCCGAAGCAGAAGCTGTTCGCAAGTGCCGGTCGGTCGGATCCAGAGATTACTTCTACCGAATACTACTTCGAAGACTTCTAAAGCTAAGTACCCGTTGGGGACTCTTTCTTGCCTCAGCCGATGTCAGAAAAAGTTAATAATTGTTTAACCTGTGGGAAACAAATACCTCATAAAGATTTCCACTCTTATTGTCTGCCTTGTTTAGGCCCAGCCCACGACGTAGCAGCCTGTTCGGCCTGTGCTTCTTTCAACCGACGAACGCTTAGGCGTCGGTCGGAGTTTGCAGAACAGTTTTTCGGTTCTGATTTTGCGTACATTATGCCGTCGGATCCTCCGACTACCCAATCTGCCAAAAACGCAAAGATAAAGACCGACACTCGCGGTCTGCGGTTTCGGCCGAAACCATGGTTAAGCAAACGAAGAGTGTCTCGGTTTCGAAAGAAACCGAGAAAACTGATCAAAGTACAGCTGAACCTATCTCTACAACTGAGGCCCCTGCTACCACTCTTGAATCGGCCTCAGAAATTTTATCCACTACGGTGGTTGCCACTGACTTATCAGACACCATTCCCTTGGATGTCTCTACCCCAGCACGTGGTGCTGCTAGGCCTCCAGCAGCCATGTCCATTAAGGCCTTCGCCAGGGCTAAAGCAGCCAAGACTACTAAGACAGTGCCTGTTAAACCCCCCACAACCAGGCCCTCTTCTAGTTCTCAAATGCTTACTTTGGCAGAAGATTTAATTTCATTAATTAGAGGATCTCAATCTCACCCAGACAGGGCCTCTCAGCCCCCAGAGAAGAGACCTAGGGCAGAGCCCCCTGAGCCAGTGTCCTCTGATGATTCTGCTGACGAATCAGACATAACTGACCAGCCAGAGGCTCCTTTCTCCAATTTTGAAGATTCTGATGCTGAAGAATCCATCCCAGCTGCTTCCCCACCAGAAGAATTCTCTTTTGGGGAAACCTTACATGCCATGCGAGAGCAGTTCCAATGGCAGCAACAGGATTTTTCAGACTCCAGAAAAAGACTTAGGACCTTTCTGCACCTCCCATAGCACAGGCCCTTAGCTATACCTCCTGTTCTCTCTGTGGTGGATGATGCTTTCAATGATGTCTGCTCCGCTCCAGATTCTTTACCCCCAGCCCCTGCCAAACCAGACAGATTTTACAGGGTGCCAGATACTCATCACCACCTTTACAAGGCCCCACTTGCAGACCCCGAAACTATATCCCAGGGTCCCAAGGCAGTAGCCGCGACCATAGCTAAAAACCCTATTCCTTCTGAAAGGGAAGCAAGGTCATTAGACAGATGGGGTAAAAAGGTCTACACTTCAGCTACTCTCTCAGCTAGAGCTTTAAACTGTCAGTTTCACATGATACAATACCAAGAGTTTATGCTTGATCAGTTAACTAAAAAAACTAACCACTGATGAATCTCTTGATAAGAAATATGTATTAGAAATGGTAAATAACATACAACAGGTTAGCAACCATTCCTTAAAATGTGGCTATGATGCACTGGAGGCTTCATTTAGATCAGCCATGACTGGCACAGTGATAAGAAGGCATGCATGGCTAAAGGAGCAAGCTTTACCGGATCATGTTAAAGCTAAGTTGCTAGATGCTCCTATGGATAAGACAAGTTTGTTTGGTACACCTGCCCAGCAGGTTATGAAGAAAATGGAAGAAAAGGCAAAATCTGTTCAAACGGTTAAAGATTTCTTGCAGGTTCAACCCCCAAGGTTTAGCAGGAACTGGCCTGCCAAAATTGGTCCTTTCCTGACTCCACAAAATTTCAAAGGGGCAGGAATAGACGTTCCAGAGGCAGAAACCAATCCAGAGGAGGTGCCTACAGAGGATGACAGTGGCAAGGTAACAACAGAGGCACAGACACAACCACTGCCACTACATCAGCACAACCACAGTGACTTAACCCTAAATCTGCCTACCAGGGAACAAATAGCAGCTCCTCTAGGCGGAAAGTTAACCTTATTTTCAAAGAACTGGCACTACATAACAAAAGACAAGTGGATTTTACAAACCATAGATCAAGGTTACCGGTTTCACTTCCACACTTTACCAGTCAAGAGGAATGCCAAATCTACCTCCAAATCAAAAAACAGAGGCACTACAACAGATAATGGAGTTAGCAAACATGAGAGCTGTGGAAAGAGTGCCAACAGCAGAGCAAGGAAAGGGGTTCTACTCCAGACTATTCCTAGTTCCAAGAAAGGAAAAAGTTGGAGACCAATTCTCGACCTGTCCACCTTAAATACATACATCATTGTCCCAAAATTCAAAATGCTGACCCTACAGCAACTTCTTCCCATGCTGGGCAAGGAGTCTTGGCTGGTAACTCTAGATCTCAAGGAGGCATACCTGCACGTCCCCATTCGACCAATCTGCAGAAGATACCTCAGATTTCTTGCAGGATCAGAGCACTATCAATTCTCAGCATTGCCCTTTGGCTTATCTACTGCCCAGAGTATTCACAAAATGCCTGGCATCAGTAATCGCCCATTGCAGACTACAGGAATTCAAATTTACCCATACCTGGACGACTGCCTACTACAAGGGACAACAAAAGCAAGCTGACAACAGATTTACAAAGGGTCATTTACTTGCTACAAGCACTGGGATACACAGTCAATTTACAAAAGTCAAGGCTGATACCATCCCAAACAAGGACATTCTTGGCGGAATTGGACACAGTAAAACAAATGGCATTCCTGACTACAGAAAAACAAAAGAACTCCCTCTTTACTTCTTGGCACTAACAAAGCTGAACAAGTTAACAGCAAGAAAAGTACTGCAGGCCTTGGGCTTCATGGCATCATGCATAATCTTGGTCCCATTTGCCAGACTACATATGAGAAAACTACAGTGGTACCTAAAGAATTTATGGTCCCAACACAGACACAGCCTAGAAACAGAAATCCCACTAATTCCATGCTTAAAGCAGGAGTTCCTATGGTGGGCTCAGGCATGTCAGTCAAACCCAGGCCTACCCTTTCGCAGATGTCAAGCAAGCCAGACCATCACAACAGACGCTTCAGACCTAGGATGGGGGGCCCACATGCTGGACAAATGCGTGCAAGGATTGTGGACACAGGATCAACTTCACCTGCACATCAACCTAAAAGAAATGCTGGCAGTAAAACTGGCAATCCAAAAGTTCAAACCATTTCTCCAAGAGGGCCAGTTGATAAGGACAGACAACACCACAGTCATGTGGTACATCAACAAACAGGGAGGCACTCATTCATACCCCCTATGCAGAATGACTTTGGAGCTGTGGACCCTGGCACTCAGCTACAACATCCAGTTACAGGCAATATTTGTACGGAAAAGAAAATACTCTAGCAGACATATTAAGCAGAACCACATCGGATGCCCACGAATGGAAGCTGCACCGGACATCTTCAAGACCATCTCAAAGAAATGGGGAATGCCTCAGATAGATCTATTCGCATCACCTCTCAATCACCAGCTCAAAAGTTCTGCACAAGGACATTCCACCCACTAGCATGGAAAGTGGATTCGCTCTCCTTCAGCTGGAAAGGCCTAACAGCATATGCATTCCCACCTCTTCCCTTGATACACAAAGTACTACTAAAAATCAAGGAAGAACGTCCAAGGATAATCCTGATAGCTCCAAACTGGCCAAGACAACACTGGTACCCACTGCTGAGGAGCATGTCTCGAACAATATGTGGCCAATACCCTGGTGCCTTTGATGTTAACTCAGAACAACTACAGCATCATACATCCAAACCTAAAACGTTGCAACTGACTGCATGGAACATCACATAGCAGCAGCTAATCCAGAACTTTCCCAAAGAGTTAAAGACATTATTCTTGAAGCACGCAGACCTTCAACAAGAAGGAACTATGCTGGAAAATGGAAAAGGTTTGTCATTTGGAGTACGGAAAGAGGAAAAGATGTGTCAAACATAGATATGCCTAACATTCTGGAGTATCTGGCCGAACTTCTTCATTCAGGCCTGTCCTACTCCTCCATCAAGATACATGCATCAGCTATTTCAGCAGAATACAGCTTTGATCCACCTGTTTTTTCGCACCCTTTGCTCAGGCAGTTCCTCAGAGGAATCAAGAATGTAAAACCTCCAAGGAAACCACCATTACCAGCTTGGGACATAAACTTTGTGCTAGAAAAGTTGACACTATCACCCTTTGAACCAGCAGCAACAGCAGACCTACAACACCTGTCATGGAAAACTGCTTTCCTACTGGCAATTACTTCAGCAAGGAGGGTTTCAGAACTACAGGCCTTAATGGCAGTGCAACCCCTCCTAATCTTCCACCAAGATAGAGTGTCCATGAGGACTAATCCTACATTTATGCCTAAGGTGGTATCCAGAGTGTCTTTAAACCAGGCAATCCCTACCTACCTTCCTTCCCAACCCACAAAACAGAGGGGAAAGAATACTGCATACCTTGGATGTACATAGACAGCTACGCTACTACTTGGACAGAACAAAAAATAGCAGAAAGACTGACCAACTTTTTGTAGCCTATGCAACAGGAAGGGAAGGAAAAGCTATTTCCAAACAGACAATCTCCAAATGGATAGGAAATTGCATACAATTCTGTTACTCCTTCCATGGAAAACCAATTCCACAGAACATAAGACCTCATTCTACAAGGGCAACAGCCACTACCACAGCCTTCTTACGAGGAGTGGCAACCAAAGACATTATTGAGGCGGCTACTTGGACCTCCGTGCATACATTTGCCAAGCATTATAATTTGCCTCTATATTCCAGATCCCGAGCAGGGTTTGCCACTGCTGTACTGCAAGGGATCCTAAACACACCATAATCTACTTTTATCCTCCTCCCTAGTTGGCTATGGTATTCTACCCAGTTGTTATGACTGCAGATGCATCCATGAAGGACATAGTACAGTTTTGTACCTACCATAAATGTAGATGTCCGAACTGGATAGCATCTGCAGTCAGGATTACCCACCCTCCTTCCCTCTGTGGTACTCCTAGGGTGTTTACCCTCCTAATAGCTAGCTGGTGGGGGGGGAGTCTTTTATGGTGTATTTGTTTGTATATATGTACATACATGCTTATTTTTGTGTTTACCTCTATCTTTTTGGAAACATTGGCATCTATCCAAATTTTAGCCTTCAAGAGGGCTGCTGGCATCTGGGGCAAGAAACACTGAGGAAAATGGCGTCGGCTGATGCTTTTATACCCGAAGACCAACAGAGATGACGTCGGGTGAAGTGCGACATCAGCCGAAGCCGGACCCGGACTTTGGAATCCGGCCGACTGAAGGGCTGCCTGACGACAGGACAACCCAGTTGTTATGACTGCAGATGCTATCCAGTTCGGACATCTACATTTATGGTAGGTACAAAACTGTACTTTCCACCTGTAAACAAAATTATAAAGTTGGTAATGGATAATGTATTTAAGAACCCCAACATTGTTTAAGAATCCCAAAAGGCCCAGTAAAATATTGTGCCCACTCAAGGACAGTCCCAGTTAGTTGTACGGCCTGTGAGTAGATGTTATGATGGTGTTTGCCACTGTGAAGGAGGCAGCTACATCTCAGTCTTAAGAACAGCAAGTCATAATCTTCGGACAGATTTGGAAAGTGGATGTTTCTGTCTTCCACATTTCTCATTAGGGATCTGAACCACCAGATTGATGTGCAGTGGTTCCAGAGGTAGTCTTAGAAGAGATGCTTAAGACTATGGTGGAAGTGCCAGGCTGAGGCCAAGAAGAAGCTTCATTCCTAGCTGGTAACCTTGGCTTCAGTGATCAACCAATTCATCTGCCGTACAGATAGCACAGTTTATAGAGCTACTTGGGTAGCAGGTGCTAGCCTTACTATTTGGCAACATGCCTGTTTTTTGCCTTTCTGAATTTCCTGAGACAACCAAGGCCGAATTTATGAATGCCCTTTTTCATGGCTCTTTGCTGTATGATGAGTCAGTAAAGGTAGAGTTTGAGAAACATGAAAGTGAGGGCAGTATGACCTTCAAGGTTAGCATTAAGTTCTAGGCACTTCAGTATCCATATTCAAGAATCGTCTGCTGTCCATGCCACCCTTGATACCAGTGCAGACAGCATACAGCATCATAGGCTGTTGGAAATGCCACAGAGGATGCAGCAGTTTCCAAAGTGGATGGTTCATAGCAGCAAAATACATAATTTTAGCCAGTTCTCCAGCCTGTGAAGGCTTCCCCAACTATTGTACTGGCAGTCAGGGTCTGTTTCTCTTTCCATCTGCACAAACAACAAATGGGTGATAGACATGATAGCCAAAGGGTATTTCATAACCTTTTCCTTTCTTCCAGGTCTGCAGTCCTCCCTTCTAGATGTCCCACCCTGTCAAAAGACTCAGCAAGTTGTTATTCTGGATCTTTTGTCAAATAGAGGCATCCATGGGGTTCAACCAGGTAGAAAGGGCACAAATTTTACTTGAGGTTTTAACAAGCCAGAAATAATTATGATTTCAGGCATATTCTCATTTTTTACTAGCCAGAAATAATCATGATTTCAGGTATATTCTTATCTTGAGCAATTGAAATTTCCTTGTTGCCAAATGCCCTTTTGGATAATTATGATCCAGACCTTATAGGGTCATAAGTTGTTACTTAAATAATGGGCAGTAGGGTACTTACAAGTGTACCACAAACCATATTGGTCCCAAGCATCTTACGGGGGGGGGGGTATGTTAGTAGGCCAGTAGGTAAGGATTTGTTGGGGGGGGGTGTTAGATAATACTTTTTTCATTGGTGGCCACTTTCCATAACAGACATGGGGGGCAGACTGGGGTAAATTTACAAATTCCCAGACAGTTATTAAGGTTTCACTTCTGTAGGGTCGGGGATGAACTCTGTTTTGTCTGGATGTGGAGCCTATTCCATAGTGTGGACTTCATTTATCTCCAGCACAGTCTGTTTATGTCACAAGTGAATTTCAGATCCCTGGATCTATTGTTTCTGGTGCTGTTTGTTTTATATATGTGCAGTAGATCCATCAGGGCAAGGTCTGAGAAAACCAGAAAAAGTCAGGCAAAGATCCCCTCTCAGAAGCCTGTAGGAGACTGAATACAGAGACAGAGCCCTTAGGTCATCAGTGTAGAAAAGGATATGAATTGTCCTGTTGAGAAACCTTTTTGGATGTTCCAGCTGTCGCATATGTCTGGTTAGATACATGCCAAAGGGGACAGGTCTGATAAGGGCTGAGTAGAGTTGTACTATAACATCTTATGTTGTTAATCTTCTTTCCATTCATCACTGATGGGGTTCGGTTCTGAGCCCTTGGAACCAAGTCGGCCTTTTTACCAAGCTCGCGCCACCCAAAAAAACTCTAGAGCTAAGTTTCTACCCAGAATGCCCTTCTCTCTGTTACCTCAGATCTTGTTTGCCCTGTAGTCGTAAAGCTGCATTTCAGCCGACCTCTCAGCTAAGTGGAACTTTATTTGATATTTGTGTGAAAAACTTTTGATATCTTCATTTTTTTATTGAGCGAATAGTATTTCTAGTGTGTTTTCTTCTGTCAGACCTTGTTTTTTTCCTCTCTACTCTGCCCATTGTTACCATTGGTAAACTTTCAAGTACCATTGTTGGTATGGCCTTTCCCCCCCTTACCCTTGTGGTATTCCTTCAATACCATAGCTGGTATTTTTCTTTCCTGTCTGGCTTGTTAACTTTGGTTGTTAGTAAGGTGTTTCTGTTTCCTTTCCTACATATCACTGTACTGGTACAATTGTGACTTCTTTGAATGGTGTTTGACATATTTGTTCAAACTGGTTATACTGTTGGCCTGTGGTGTCTCTCTGTCAAGATGTCGGATAAGAAAGGTACTTCAAGTTTTAAGTATTGCGCTTCATGTAATGGCAAGATGTTCATCGTGTTTCACTGTTGCAGTCATTACACTTGGGTTATCCTGCTGGCAGGCTACCCGCAGTCAGCCTGAATCCCAAAGTCCTGGTCCGGCGTCGGTTGCTGTCGCCTCTTCCCTGACATCAGTGCGCCAGGGGTATAAAAGATGCAGCCAATGCTATTTTCTCCAGTCTTTATTGCCGCGCGGTGCCCGAAGCAAAAGCAGTTCGCAAGTGCTGGTCAGCAGACTCCTGAGATTTTCAAAATCGAATTTCAGATCCGAAGTCTTCAATAAAGCTAAGTACCCCATTGGGGAAACTTTTTTCTTGCTTCAGACCGATGTCAGAAAAAGTTAACAATTGTATTTCTTGTGGGAAGCAAATACCTCATAAGGATTTCCACTCTTACTGTATTCCTTGCTTAGGCCCTGACCACGACGTTGCTGGTTGTCGGTTTTGTGCTAGATTTAACCAACGCACTAAGCGTCGGTACGATTTTGCTTTTCATTATTTTGGTAGAAGGTTTAATGACATAATTGCAGTCGGAACAACCGACGACCGGAATTCATAAAAAACACAAGGATAAAGACAAGGACAAGCATCCGAGGTCCAAAACCAACGAAGAAACCTCTTCTAGGCCAGTCACCAGTTCGCCGGTGCTCAGTGAGGTGCTTTCGCAGCCCCTGACTTGCGTTACCTCAGAGCCACAGGCCGCCTCTTGACTCCCACGTGGAGACAGCTAGGCCTCTGGATACTCAAGGTTTTGGCCCTTCAGAAATTAATCCCTCAGATGGGTCGGAGCCGCTGAGCAAGCATCGGCTTCTGAGGGTGTCTTCAGACCTACACAACTTTATATAAAGCCTACTTCAGCATCCAAGACAAAGTCTAAAACAGTTTTAAAGACAAGGAAACCAGTGCAGCATCCTCCAGGACAGACTTCTATGCCTAAAAACATGCTCAAAATGGCCGAAGACCTAATTACTTTGATCAGGGGTTCCCATCCCCCTCCTGATAAGAGGCCTAGGCAAGACACTGAATATAATTCCTCTGATCAGGTTTCCATTTCCTCTGATTCCTCTTCTGATCAGGGATACTCTGTTCCTCCCTATGAGGATTCTGATGCTGAAGATTCTATTCCTTCAGCTTCTCCTCCTGAGGACTATTCATTTGGGGAAACCCTGCATACCATGAGGGAGCATTTCCATTGGGAGAGCCAGGATTATTCCGATTCTAAGAAAAGACTTAGACTTTCTTTTACTTCCTCAGCACAGACCTCTTGCAATTCCCCCTGTTCTAGACATAGTAGATGATGTATTTTCAGAGTCCGGACTGTCTCCAGACTCTTTACCTCCTGCCCCTGTTAAGCCGGATAGATACTACAGGGTCCCAGACTCCCATAAATTTCTTTACAAGAACCCTGCAGCTGACCCAGAAACTATCTCACAGGGTCCCAAAGGGGTCAATGCTGCTTCTGCCAAAAACCCTGTCCCCTCAGATAGAGATTCTAGGGCTTTGGACAGATGGGGGAAAAAAGTTTACACTTCTGCTACCTTGGCTGTAAGGGCTTTAAATTGTCAATGTCATATGCTCAGATATCAGCAATACTTAATGTCTTTGTTAAAATAAAAATTTTGTCAAATTCTGAATGTTCTGAGAACAAAGATTTGCAGGATTTATTGCATGCAGCTGAACAAGTGGGAAAACATCCTTTGCAATGTGGCTATGATTCACTGGAGGCCTCGTGCAGGGTCGCTGTTACAGGTTCTGTTATTAGAAGGCATGCTTGGTTAAAGGAACAGAATCTGCCTGATCATATTAAAGCAAAATTATTGGATGCTCCATTACAGCATGATACTTTGTTTGGTGTTAAGGAAAATGAAGGATAAGGCAAAATCTATGCAGACAGTAAAGGATTTCTTACAGGTACAGCCACCCAGATTTAGCAGGAACTGGGCCACTAAGAATTGGTCCTTTCCAGTGTCAGACAGACCACAAAGAGGCAGATTCAGATGCCCTAGAGGCAGGCAACAGCCCCAGGGCTCATACAGGCCTAAACAATGGGGTGCTTCTACCTCCAAAAGCGGAGAAGACAAATCACAGCCTTATAGAAAACAGTCCCAGTGACTTCCCTCTGCCAATGCCAAGCACTTATTTTTTGGCAGCACCCTTAGGGGGAAAGCTAGCACTTTTTTTCACAAAACTGGCACAGGATAACCCAGGACAAATGGGTCTTAAATATAGTCTCTCAGGGCTACAGGTTCCACTTTCACACCCTTCCAAAGGCAAAAGGTATGCCAGACCTGCCACGCAATCAATGGCAAGAGACACAAAAACAAGTTTCATCTCTCATTGACATGGAGGCTATTCAGCCAGTGCCACAACAAGAGCAGGGACAAGGATTTTACTCAAGACTTTTGGTAGTACCAAGGAAAGGACAAACCCTGGAGACAGATTATGGAGCTGTCTATTCTAAATACTTTTCTGGACTTCCCAAAATTCAAAATGTTGACTCTACAACAGCTTCTGCCCATGCTGGACAAGAAGGCTTGGCTTGTAACTTTGGACCTCAAAGAGGCATACCTGCATGTCCCAATCAGACAGTCTTGCAGAAGATACCTCAGATTCATAGCTGGCTCAATGCACTACCAGGTCTCTGCACTGCCCTTTTGCTCATCTACTGCGCCTAGGGTCTTCACAAAATGCTTGGCACCAGTAATTGCACTTTGCAGACAAAGAGGAATTAAAATATATCCCTACTTGGACGACTGCCTTATTCAAGCAGAGACCAGAGATGTTCTACTACAGCATCTGGCATTTGTAAAAAGATTACGAATTTGCCTAGGGTACACAATAAACGAAAAGAAATCATAACTAGTACCCTCTCAAGAGATAATATTCCTGGGTGCAAGCTTAAATACAACTGCCCAGATGGCTTATCTCACGCCAGACATACAAAGGCATCTGACTTCTTACTTCAAAGACATGGCAACAAAGACCCGGTTATCTGCAAGAAAAATTCTGCAGGCTCTGGGCTACATGGCATCCTGCATTCTACTAATTCCATATGCAAGACTGCATATGAGGAAACTACAATGATATCTAAAAAGTGTTTGGACTCAACATTGCCACAGCCTGGAAACAGTAATTACTCTCATTCCCTGCCTGCAACAGGAATTTCAATGGTGGGCACAGGCCTGTCACCACAACAAGGGACAGCCATTCACCTTACCCACTGACAGGCAGACACTAACAACAGATGCATCAGATTATGCCTGGGGGTGCACATGGCAGGAAAATGTGTTCAGGGCACATGGCCCACAAACCAAATGCATCTTCATATCAATCAAAAAGAGATCCTAGCTGTACAAAATGCCCTGACAGCCTTCAAGGACCTACTTCATCCAGGACAACTACTGATAAAGACGGACAATACTACAGTCATGTGGTACATAAGCAAGGGGGCACACATTTCTACCCCCTCTGCAGGCAAGCCATGAACACAGCATTGACTTATCAAGTACATCTGCAAGCACAATTCCTGCCAGGAAAGACAAATACTTTGGCAGACGAACTAAGCAGAAACCTCATGGATCCTCACGAGTGGAAACTAGATCCACAAATCTTCCACATGATAACAGGGAAATGGGGATGCCAGACATAGATCTATTAACCTCCCCTCACAACTGCCAGCTACAGAGATTCTGCACCTGGACTTATCACAAGCAAGCATGGAAAGTGGACGCCCTTTCATTCAGCTGGAAAGCCCTTACAGTATATGCCTTCCCTCCTCTGCCTCTCCTCTCCAAGGTACTCCTAAAGGTCAGACAAGAAAAGCCAAAAATGATACTGATTGCCCCAGACTGGCCACGCCAGAACTGGTACACAATCCTAAAGAGCTTGTCTCAAGGCCCAGCCTTGACATTGCCTCTAATACCTCATTTGCTGACCCAACAGAACAATCAGATCCTGCACAGCGAACTCAGAACCCTAAATCAGGCTGCATGGCGGATAATGTAATCATTCAGAACACACCTCTCTCTAAAGCAGTAAGGGATGTTATTTTGGAGGCCAGGAGGCCCAGCACCAGAAAATCTTATGCAGAAAAATGGAAGAGATTCTGTGCTTGGAACCAAGCGCAGGTAATTGACTCGCTTGTACCAAATATTCCTCAGATTTTGCAATACCTATCTGAGATGCTGGACAAAGACCTATCCTTCTCATCAATTAAGATCCATGTCTCTGCCATTTCAGCTCATTACAATATGGACCCACCTATTTTTTCTCATCCACTGCTAAGACGGTTTCTTAGAGGGGCCAAAAACATAAGACCTCCAAGGAGAGATCCAATACTTGCATGGGACCTCAATTTTGTCTTGGAAAAACTCACACTGCCTCCTTTTGAGCCAGCCAAAACAGCAGAGATAAAATACTTGTCATGGAAAACCGCTCTTCTCCTAGCAATAACTTCAGCAAGAAAAGTCTCAGAGTTACAGGCACGAATGGCTGTGGAACCTTTTATTATTTTCCATCAGGACAGGGTTTCTGTAAGGACAAACCCGACATTTATGCCTAAGGTAGTGTCCAGCGTGGCTCTTAACCAAACCATACATTTGTCTACCTTTTATCCAAAACCACAGAATAAGGGGGAGAGACTTCTGCATACTTTGGACATACACAGACAGCTACGCTTTTACTTGGACTGGACTAAAGCCTTCAGAAAGACTGAGCAACTCTTGGTGGCATATGCTGCAGGTTCACAAGGAAAAGCCATTTCAAAGCAGACTATTTCAAAATGGATAGGCCACTGCATTCGTTTCTGCTATTCACAACATGGCAAATCAGTGCCCAAGGGCATTAGGCCACATTCTACCAGAGCAGCAGCCACTTCAGCAGCCTTCCTCAGAGGAGTACCAACCAAGGATATTTTGGAGGCTGCAGCATGGTCTTCAATGCAGACTTTTACAAAGCACTACCATTTACCTCTCAACTCTAAATCCAGAGCAGGCTTTGCCACTGCAGTTCTGCAGGGCCTCATAGCCACTCCAAACTCTATTTAGGCCTAGCCACCCAACCTCAGCTTTGGGAATCAACCCAAGTGTAATGACTGCAACAGTGAAACACGATGAACATGGTACAGTTGTGTACCTACCATAAATGTAGATGTTCGAGTGTATTCACTGTTGCAGTCCAGGTTACCCTCCCACCATTCCCCCTTTTTCTTTGCTGGGACTTATCTGTACCTCTCTGTTCTATACAACCTATGTGGTGTATTTGCTTGTAGATGAAGGTTGTATGCATGCTTTTTTATGAGCATAATTTTTACAGGCTACCCTTTTGGGGGCACATGACATCTGGGGCAAGAAAAACTGAAGAAAATGGCGTTGGCTGCATCTTTTATACCCCTGGCACACTGACGTCAGGGAAGAGGCGACAGCAACTGATGCCGGACTAGGACTTTGGAATTCAGGCCGACTGCGGGTAGCCTGCCAGCAGGATAACCCAAGTGTAATGACTGCAACAGTGAATACACTCGAACATCTACATTTATGGTAGGTACACAACTGTACTTTACCAAATAGTGATTTTCACGATGACTGTGTATACTGTTTGGGAGTGCCCCACCTTTCGGTGCAGCCTCCTTGTGACATTTGTCAGAGTTTCAGTCAATGCATTCTTAATGAGTGCAAAAATAAACTGATACTGAAAGGGTTACTTAAGTCTCACTTTTCAGAGGCCATTTCTGCGATGGAGGTCTCAACCCCACCTACAAAAAACAAAAAGAGGTCCCACTCGGTTCCATCCTCATCATCAAATGATCAGGGTAAGCCTGTGAAATCAAAGGTCCCAAAGTTGTCTTAGGAGCATAAATCTGCCTCTACGGCTCCGTCTTCCTCGGCTCCAAGCATCTTGAAACCTTCGATACTGGCTCCAGTTTCAGCACTGGTCCTGCCTTTGGCACCGATTATAGACCACACTATGCCTATTTCGAGTTTGGCACCTGTGGCCACTTCGGCTCAGGGCACACCTTCAATTCCTTCATCAGTTACGATTTTGGAACTGACCGTTTTGGCTCAGAGTGCCACTTCAGCACCGAGCGTTGTACCGACTACACTGGATTGGACCCCTTTACTCCCGGTCTCAAAACTAGAGACTTTGGTGCCGGCAGACCTTGCACCGCAGACCCGATACTCCCCTTCTGTAGATCCATTTCTGAGCCAGGTGTATAGCCCATTCATTAAACATCCTGACTGTCCATCCTAAGTATCCTCTAGATCCGCCAGGAGTCTGTCGGAACATGACGTGGTGCGTCTTGTGAACCAACTGTTAGCCAGGGGGATACCCACACATTGTAAGACCCATCCACCTGCAGGACTTGGGTTGGTTTCTCCACAGACTCCATCTTGCACTTCTCCTTCGACCATTTCAGTTCTGAAGCCTTCTGCTCTGACATCCTTCTCAGAAACCATCACCTCGGCACCTACAGTGCCTTTCACTCCAGCTGTGAGTCTGTCCCTTTGGTCTTTGGTTCTGGCGGAACCAGTCCTTTCTCAGTCTGGGGATTGGGGAAACGGGCGCTTCGGCCTGGAGCACAGAGCCGTCTTTCTCCTCGATTCCATCCTCGGTGCCAATAGCCAAATCCACACTGATCCTGCTTGAGGCTCCATCTGTGGGGGTGGGTTCGTCGGAGTGGGGTGTGACCTCGGTCCCGAGGTTGTCTTTCTCGGTTCCAGGCTCCCAATCCCTCTTCGGGCAGACCTGCCTTCCGCACGATGGAGGGAGCTCTCGCTTCTGGAAGCACTACTTTCATGTCGGAACCCTAGTTTTCACCCCCCTGAGCTACAGTTGCCACAGACCACCCCTCCCCGGGACACCGGACAGAGATGCCACAGGACACCCCTGTTCAGGGTACCCACTCTTTCAAGTCATCCTTAGAGACCCCCAATAAGGAGCCCCCTCTTAAGCGGATGTGCAAGAGGAAGCACATGGACTCACCCCAAGGAGTCCTTAATGAAAGACAGATTACGATGATGGTGAAGGGTCCCCTCGGTCACCTCCTGATGATATTTCCTTCAGAGACATCCTGGAAATGCCAAAGCAGAGAGGTGACTGGAACCCCTCCAACTCTTCATCTGAGGAGTCCGTGTTCCTGCAGGCTTTCCACGCCCGGCCTTCTACCTCTTGAGTGACCCCGCCTACCGACGGGCTCGTCATGCAGCGCACTTGGAAGAACCCTGATTCCATTGAGGCAATCCCTAGGAGACCAGACAGAATTCTTTCCCCTCCCGAGGAGAACCCGCATTGGTCCAAAGGGTTATCAGTCGATGCTGTTGCGGTGGCCATAAAAAAGGACTTGGCTGAGGAAAGTCCCGCTGTCCACCCACCAAACAGGGAGTCCCGGGCGGTGGACAGACTTGGGAAGTGAGTTTTTGCATCAGGGACCTCTGCTATACAGTCCCTGAACTACTTGGCACATTTTACGTGCCTCCAGAGGGACTTGATCTCCGAACTCTTCGGGACGATCACAGGACAGATTTCTGATGAGATCATGGACAAAGTGGCCTCGCAGCTCGCAACCCTGGAATCGATATCCAACTCGTCCATGAGGTTGCTTTCACCTGCGACCGAAGGGGCTGCTAAAGCAGCAGGTTCAAGCATTGTCTTGAGGCGTCATGGCTGGATATGCATTTTTGACCTCATGGACCCCTTCAAGTCTTCCTTTGTGAATGCTCCCATCAAAGTATCATCCCTTTTTGACTCCAAAGTGAAGGACACGCTAGCCAGGTGCGAGCAAGATGGAAAGACCCTGTCTGCCATTGGCCTATAGTTTTCCAGTCCTCAACGTACCTTCTCCAGGAATCAGAGGAGTGGGAAAATGTGGCACAAAATATCTCAGGGTCCTTTCCGTGCCGCACATGGTGATAACCCCAGGGGCAGAGGGGGCAACAATTCCGGAAGACACCCCTATAGAGGCAGAGGGGGTCCTCATAACCAAGGCTCCAGGGATTCCTTCTCTGGGCAGCATTACCAGTGGTCCTGAGGACCAGCCCGATTGCTTACCTCTGGAAGCAGTTGGGGGTCTTTTCTCTCTGCACCAAGCTGCCTGGCAATCTATTACCACTGATCATTATGTGCAGAGTATCATCACCAGAGATTACACCATTCCCCTTTCTTGTCAACCAAATCTTCCAAGAAAGCTTTCCAATGTTCCACCCTGTCAAAGGGAAGAACCAGCTTCAGAGATAATGAAGCTGTCTCAAAAAAGAGTCATCTAATCAGTCCCACCTGACCAATGTGGATCCGGATTTTACTCAAGATTCTTTTTGGTGCCAAAAAAGACAGGGGACTGGAGACCCATTTTGGATCTCAGCAGCTTAAACAATTCTGTCACCCAAACCGAATTCCGGATGGTCACGGTTCAGTCCATTCTCCCCTTTTTAAGAGAAGGCGATTGGATGTGCTCGATAGATCTCCAGGATGCATATTACCATATCAAGATGGTGAAATGCTTCAGGAGTCTGCTTCGCTTCCGGCTAGGGGCCAGTCATTATCAATTTCATGCCCTGCCGTTCGGTCTCTCTACAGCCCCCAGAGTGTTCACAAAATGCATGGCAGTGGTCACAGCTCACTTAAGACTACAAGGATTCCGGGTGTTTCCATATTTGGACGACGGGCTCCTCACCGCCCCCACTGAGCATCTTCTGGTAACAGCATTGCATTATAATCTCTCTCTCTCTCTCTCTGGCAAAATTGTTTGGAATACTGATACATTGGGAGAAATCAAACCTTACTCCTACACAACAAATAGAATTCATTAAGAGCAGTGTTCAATACCCAGTCCTGTCTAGTATCACTCCCAAATCTTGGACTCCACCAATTGAGGCTCCAGCTCCGAGTGATACTCTGTCAAACAAAAGTTTCAGCAAGGAAAGTTCTTCAGGCCCTAGGCTCTATGGCAGCTTCATTTCCAATAGTGCCTCTAGCAAAGCTACGTATGTGGATCCTGCAATGGCTCCTTCTTTGTCAATGGTTCCCAAACTGTCACCCCCCTCTGTTACCAGATTTGAATAACCAATTCCTGAAAACAGGACCTCCTTTGGTGGATGAGGCCAGACGTAGAACTTTGGAGTTGCCCATTTCAATCCCCTCAGCCCAGAGCCATTGTGACTCCCTGATCAGGTGTGGGGGGGGGGCATTTCCAGGGAAAGACAGTCCAAGGCACATGGTCCACCTGCATATCAATGTTCTGGAACTGAGAGCAGTGCTGTTAGTGTTGCAGGCCTTTCATTCATCTCTCTCTTCTGGGACAATTGCAGTTCAGTTAGACAGTATGTCAGTGGTCTGGTATATCAA
This sequence comes from Protopterus annectens, assembly GCF_019279795.1. NCBI lineage: Eukaryota > Metazoa > Chordata > Ceratodontiformes > Protopteridae > Protopterus > Protopterus annectens. The sequence goes on along the minus strand of NC_056746.1, from coordinate 996,571,303 downwards.
CAAGCAAGGAGGAAACAAGTCCTACCCCCTGTGTCGAGAAGCCATGAGAATTTTGCAATGGGCGATAGCTTCCAACTGCTTTCTGACAGCAACGCATATCCCGGGGAGCTCCAACATAATTGTGGACAAACTGAGCAAATGCATCCTCCTGCCTCATGAGTGGTCCCTCAATCCCGAGGTGGAAACAGAAATCTTCAGCCACTGGGGCTAGCCTTGCTGTGATCTTTTCGCCTCCTCATCGAACAACAAGTGCAGCAGCTATTTCACCCTACTTCCCCCGGAGGGAGAGTCCCTGAGGGTCTCTCTAATCCACAATTGGCCCATGGGAATTCTTTACACTTATCCTCCCATTCCCCTGATTCCACAATTTCTAAAGAAAGCTGTTCAGTTGAAATGCAAGGTGATCCTCATAGCTCCATTCTGGCCTTGACAAATTTGGTTCCCTTTCCTTTGGCCTCACCTAGTATACCCACCATGGATTCAAGAGTTGAGCCACCCAAATCTGTCCAGTCTCTAGCTTGGTTTCTCCACTTCCATTAGTTGCCAAGCAAGCTAAACTCCCCTTGCCTGTTTGAGACGTCATTTTGGCCTCTCATAAACCATCCACCAGAAGACTATATCAGGGTAAATGGAAAAGGTTCTCCATCTGGTCTAAGGATAACATGCTAGACCCATATTTGGCTCCAGTAACTGCGGTACTTCAATACTTGGCTAAGTTTTTTGGTAATGGAGCCTCTGCCTCTACCATACAAGTACACCTATTGGCAATTTCTAATTTCCACAATGGTAGAGATGGCACCCCTCTTATTTCTTTGCGTCTATGCAAGGCCTTCCTCAAGAGGACCTTTCATTTCAGACCTCCTGTCAAACAGCCCATGGAACCTCACTTTAGTCCTTCAGTCTTTGACTCAAAAACCTTTTGAACCTGCTGCAAAGTGTAACCTAAAGATGTTCTTCTTGTTTCATTGTTGCAGTCATCACACATGGGTTATCTGCCTGCAGGTAGCCAGTCGGCCTGAATACCAGAGTCTTAGTATTTCTTCATCGGATGCTGTTGTGCCTTCCATGATGTCAGGTCGTCAGGGATGTAAAACAGGCAGCCGACGCCATTACATCAGTCTTTCTTGCCAAGTAGGAGCCCAAAGCAGAAGCAGTTCGCAAGTGCCGGTCGGCCGCTACCTGAAATTTTCATTTTCGAGTTTATAATCCTCAAGTCTTCTAAAGTTAAGTACCCTGTTGGGTATCCTTTTTTCTTGCTCTAACCGATGTCAGAAAAAGTTAACAGTTGTCTTGCCTGTGGAAAGCAAATACTGCACAGATTTTCATTCTTACTGCATCACGTGTTTAGGCCCAGACCACGTCGTCCCTTGCTGTCAGTTTTGTGGCTTAATGCCTGAACCATTCGTCATTGGGCTATCTTTGTTGCTAAATTCTTTCGCTTTCGTTCTCCATATTCCGAAATGGCTTTGATAAGCCATCTGACTATCGATCTTCCGAAAAAAACATAAAGATAAAGACAGAGACAGACCGCATAGGTCCAAAACTGCCGACGACGCTTCCGTTAAGCTAGTCGCCAGTCTGCCGGTACGCAGTGAGGCACCTTTGCAGCCCCTGATTGCCGCTTCTATGGATTCGCAGGCCTCTACTGAGACCCATTCAGAGTCCGGTATGCCGCAAGATGCTTCTTCGACTATGGAACCTGTGGATGTCTCTACCTCGGATGGGTCCAGAGACGCTGTGCAGGCACCGACTTCTGAGGGTGTATTCTGTCCTACTGATGTTCGAATCAAATCGATGACTTCTTTTTAGCCAAAACTACTACCAACTTTCTTATGCCCAAAGTATGCACTACGCCTAGAAAACTGACGACTAAAACGCATGTTCAAGCTCCCATGCCACAAAAACAAATGCTTAGGATGGCTGAGGACCTTATTACCCTAATTAGGGGAAGCCAGCCTTCCCCTGCTAAGAGACAAAGAATTGAGTTTCCCTCTGATTCTACAGACCAGGAGTCTGATGACTCTGACCATTCTGATTTTCAGGACTTGTCCTTATCAGCCCAGCCTATGAGGATTCAGATGCAGAGGAGTCCATTCACTCTGCCTCCCCTCCAGAGGATTTTTCTTTTGGTGAAACCTTGCATACTGTGAGAGCATTTTCATTGGGAATGCCAAGACTGCCCTCAGTCCAAAAAGAGACTCAGGGAATTTTGAGTTACCTCAGCACAGGCCTCTAGCTATACCCCCTGTCCTGGATGTTGTAGATGATGTTTTTATGGAATCCAGTCTTGCTCCAGATACATTACCCCCGGCCCCTAGAGACCTGACAGGTACTACAGAGTACCTGATTCCCACAAGTTTCTTTTCAAGAATCCTACTGCTGATCCAGAGGGACCTAAAGGTATTAAGGCTACTACAGCCAAAAATCCTACCCTTTTGGACAGGAATTCCAGAGCTTTAGAGAGATGGGGTAAGAAGGTATATACCTCTGCAACTCTTACCATCAGGGCATTGAATTGCCAGTTTCACATGTTGAAGTACCAGCAACATATTATGGAACTAATTAAACAAAAAAATGGTATTATTTCCAGATTGTGCAGAAAATAAAGATTTACAAGAGCTAATGCATTCTGCAAACCAAGTTAGTAGGCATACTTTGCAGTGTGGCTTTGATGCCCTGGAAGCATCCTGCAGGGCTGCACTCACTGGTTCTGTACTGAGAAGGCATGCTTGGCTGAAGGAACAAACCTTGCCAGATCATGTCAAATCCAAATTACTAGACATTCTTTTAAATGAGGACTGTTTATTTGGCACCAAAGCAGAAGAAGTTCTTAAAAAGATGGAAGAAAAAGCTAAATCTATGCAAACTGCAAACTGTTAAAGAATTCTTACAAGTGCAACCACCTAGATTCAGTAGTCATTGGCCTTCAAAAAATCAGGTCCTTTCCAGCCCCTTCCAGGCCTTCCCAGACAAGACCCAGGGGAAACATGCCACCCAGACTATATTCTCAGGGTATACAGAGATCTAAACAATGGAGTGCCCCCACCCCAAACACAGGGAGTGGTAAGCCACCCCCCTATGGAAAAAGTTCACAATGACTTCTCAATTCAACTTCCCAGCCCTGCCCAACTGCTTGTGCCCCTAGGAGGAAAACGTGCCCTTCATGCAGAAAATTGAATGTCCATTACTCAGGACCGATGGGTCCTCAACATTGTATCCCAGGGGTACAAATTCTACTTCCATTCACTACCAACCCCAAGTGGGTTTCCAGACCTTCCTCCAAACCAGTGGGCAGAGGCTCAAAAGCAAGTACTTTCCCTGCTCAGTATCAGAGCTATTCAACCTGTTCCAGTAGAACAAAGAAATCAGGGTTTCTACTCAAGAATTTGCCTGGTGCCCAGAAAAGAGGGCTCTTGGCACCCAATCCTGGGTCTTTCAATTCTCAACACCTTTCTGGTGGTCCCAAAATTCAAGATGCTTACCCTGCAACAGCTTCTCCCTGTGCTAGCCAAGGATGTGTGGGTAGTCACTCAAGACTGAAAAGAAGCTTATTTGCACATCCCCATAAGGGAGTCATGCAGGAAATATCAACATTTCAGGGCAGGCTGTATGCACTATCAGTGCTGTGCACTTCCCTTTGGCTTATCTACTGCGCCCAGAGTATTCACAAGTGCCTGGCTCCAGCCATTGCATACTGCAGGCAGAGAAATATCCAAATGTTCCCATACTTGGACAACTGCCTGATTCAGGCGGACAGTCAGGAATTGCTACTTCTGCACCTGGCATTTGTAAAAAGCCTTCTCACTTCATTAGGATACACCATCAACGAAAAGAATTCACAATTGGTACCCTGTCAAAAGATTGTATTCCTGAGAGCAAGCGTGGACACAACTTCCCAGATGGCATTCCTCACTTCAGAAAAGCAGGTCTATCTGACAAACTACTTCAAACAAATGGCCACCAGAACCCAGCTATCTGCAAGAAAAATACTGCAAGCCCCAGGGTTCATGGCTTCATGCATTCTGCTAATTCCATATGCAAGACTGCATATGAGGAAACTTCAGTGGTACTTAAAAAGTCTTTGCTGCCAGCATTCACAGGACATGGAAACAGTCATTCCTATCATACCTTGTCTAAGGGCGGAGTTCCTTTGGTGGGCAGAAGCATGCAACCACAACAAGGGCCCGCATTTCACTCAACCCCTTGACGCCCCAACCCTGACAACAGACGCATCAGACTATGCATGGGGGGCTCACATGGCAGGCAAATGCATTCATGGCCACTGGAACCCAGGACAGATTCTCCTGCACATCAATCAAAAAGAGATGCTAGCTGTACAGAATGCTCTGACAGCTTTCAGATAACTAATCCTTCCAGGACAACTGCTGATAAAAACAGACAACACCACGGTTATGTGGTACATAAACAAGCAGGGGGGAACCCATGCTTACCTACTCTGCAGGTTAGCCATGACCCTGTGGAACACAGCCTTGAGCAACCAAGTACATCTACAAGCTCAATTCCTGCCAGGCAAACAAGACTCACTGGCAGACGCCTTAAGCAGAAATCTCCTAGACCCACACGAGTGGAAATTGGAGCCCAACACCTTCAACCTTCTGATCCAGAGGTGGGGGACACTGGAAATGGACCTCTCTGCCTCCCCCGAGAACCAGCAGTTAAGCAAATACTGCACCAGGAACCCTCACAGCAGGGCCTGGAAGGTGGATGCCCTATCCTTTCAATGGGAAAACCTCTCAATCTATGCCTTCCTCCTCTGCCCCTTCTCTAAAAAGTACTACTCAAGATAAAACAGGACAGGCCAAGGGCAATTCTCATTGCCCCAGGCTGGCCATGCCAGCACTGGTACCCACTCCTACGCAGCCTGACAATGGTGCCACCCTGGCACCTACACCAGACTCCTACCCTGCTGTCTCAGCAGGAGGGACAGATTTTGCATCCACAATTGCAAACCCTAAATCTTGCAGCCTGGTTTATCCCTTGAATACCCCACCAGCAACCCTCAGCAAACAGGTGCTGGATGTCATTCTTGAAGCCAGAAGGCCTAGTACTAGGAAATCCTATGCTGAAAAGTGGAAAAGATATTGTTCTTGGAATCAGTCTAAAGGAAAGGACACAGCAGTGCCAACCTTACCTCTAATCCTGGATTAACTAGCAGAGTTACTACACAGAGGCCTATCCTTCTCCTCCATTAAGATTCATGCCTCTGCCATCTCAGCTCATTATAATACTGAACCACATCTGTTTTCTCACCCTCTCATCAAACAGTTCCTGAAAGGGGCTAACAACTTAAGGCCCCCTAGGAGAGCACCCAACCCTGCCTGGGACCTTAACTTTGTACTGGAAAAGCTCACACTTCCCCCTCTTGAACCTGCAGCTTCAGCAGAGTTAAAATTCATCTCTTGGAAAACAGCATTACTTTTAGCCATAACTTCAGTTAGAACAGTGTCGGAGTTACAGGCACTAATGGCTGTGGAACGCTTCATTATTTTCCATGCTGACAGGGTTTCCCTCGGGACTAACCCATCCTTTATGCCCAAGGTGGTGTCCAGTGTGGCCCTAAACCAATCCATCTATTTACGAACCTTCTTCCGTAACCCTCAGAATAAAGGGGAAAGGATCCTGCACCCCTTGGATGTGCACAGACAGCTCAGGTTCTACCTTGACAGGACTAAGCCTTTCAGAAAATCTGACCAGCTGCTAGTCAGCTTTGCTACAGGGGCAAGAGGGTAAGGCCATTTCAAAACAAACCATTTCCGAACGGATAGCACACTGCATCCATTTCTGCTACAAACACCATGGAAAACCTACCCCACAGGGGATCAGAACACATTCCACTAGGGCTACTTCCACCTCTACAGCATTTCTCAGGGGAGTCCCTACCAGGGATATTCTGGAAGCTGCAACTTGGAGTTCTGTACACACCTTCACCAAGCATTACCACTTGCCTATCTTTTCCAAATCCATGGCTGGATTTGCTACAGCAGTCTTGCAAGGCCTACTAGCCAGCCCCAACACTTCTTGACTGCCTCCACCCATCCTCAGATTTGGGAATCAACCCAAGTGTGATGACTGCAACAGTGAAACACGAAGAACATAGTACAGTTGTGTACACTTACCATAAATGTAGATGTTAGAGTGTATTCATTATTGCAGTCCTGGTTTCCCTCCCTCCAGCCCCCTGGCTTTCTCTATCTTTCTATCTCTCCTCTCTATGGCCATTCCTAATGGCATTTGTATTTACTTTTTACTGGTGGTGTCCCCCACCATATACTAGCTCCCTATTTGGGGGCTCCTGACATTTGGGGCAAGAAAAACTGATATAATGGTGTCGGCTGCCTGTTTTATACCCCTGGCAACCTGACATCATGGAAGACGAGACAGCATCTGATGCAGAAATACTAAGACTCTGGTATTTGGGCCGACTGAGAGCTACCTGCAGGCAGATGATGACTACAACAGTGAAATACACTAACATCTACATTTATGGTAAGTGTACACAACTGTACTTTTTTGTCTTGGAAATCTTTGTTCTTGGTAGCTATCACGTCTGCCAGAAGGGTCACTGAGCTGCAGGCCTTGTGTATCAAGAGGCCCTATCTGGTCTTTCATAAAGACAGAGTACCACTTCGGAGGAATCCATCCTTCTTTCCCAAAGTTGTTTTTGAATTCTCCATAAACCAGACCATTGACCTACCAGTGCTCTTTCCGAATTTTGCCAATAGAGGAGAGTACTGCCTTCACTCGTTGGACCTACATAGGCAACTGAGATTTTACCTAGACAGGACCAAACCTATCCGTAAATCTGAACAGCTTTTCGTCTCCTTTTCTGGGCCCAGAATAGGAGCTGCTGTTTCCAAGGTAACATTATCAAAATGGCTAAGGGATTGCATACGTTTCACCTTTTACCTCAGTAACGAACCTATGCCAAAAGTTTAAAGCTTACTCCACTAGATCTATGGCAACATCGATAGCTTTCCATTCCAGGGCTTCCATGAATGACATCTGCACAGCAGCTACTTGGGCTAAGCCTCATACCTTTAGCAATCATTACAAATTGGACTTAGTCTCCAGAGGAAGAGCTTCCTTCGGCTCAGTGGTGCCCAGGAATGTTTGTCCATGGACCTCAAGGTAGCTTGGGATTCAGTCCCATCAGTGATGAATGGAAAGAAGATTAACAACATCAGATAAAGAAGCTACGTCTTGCCATAACATTCCATCTGTGTTGTTCATCTTTTTTCATTCATCACTTCCCACCCTTCTTCCCCCTCCAAACGTTCCTGGGCGATGCTTTGGGTCCAAGTGGTGTCCTAGAGTATTTGCGCAGAAGTGGCCCCGGCTTTACTTCTCTTTCTCTAGCAAACTCGATCTGAGGTAACAGGGAGAAGGGCATTCTGGGTAGAAACTTAGCTCGAGAGTTTTTTTTGGCTGGCACGAGCTTGGTAAAAAGGTTGACTCTGTTCTGAGGGCTCTGAACCGAACCCCATCAGTGATGAATGAAAGAAGATGAACAACACAGATGGAACGTTGTGGTAAGACGTAACTTCTTTTTCCTTGGAACTGGATGCCATACCCTTACCTTTAAGTTGGGCAACAGAATGATTTTCTTATGTTAGCTACATGTTGGTCAAAGGCCATTCTGCTGTCTTCATATGTTCCCAGATCCCTTGCTACTGAATCGACTCTTAGGGATGTTTTATCACTGGAGTAATTAACTTGGATTGACAGTTTCTGAAAAGGCATTATGTATTTTTTAGTCCTGAGTTTTAAGCCATTGCTTTGTCACCAGTCATTTGTCTATGTTAAACCCATTTGCAAGATGTTGTCTTGGGGAGATTCTATAATAGCTCCCAGTTTACAGTCATCTGCAAACTTGGTGAGCCAGAGGCTTTTAATGTTAGCCTTGACTTCTGAGAACTAGATGCCAAACAGGAGCAGGCCAGCATGGAGCCCTGGGCTACTCCACTGGTGACTGGTCTCTTCATGGAGGTGGTCACACCGATCCTTACTTTTTGGGTTCTGCCTGTGAGCCGATAGCAATCCAGCGATGTTATGTAAGGGTTTACATTTAGCTCAGAGAGCTTGTCAACAATGTCTGGTGGGGTATTGTATCAGAGGCTTTAGCCAGGTCAACATACACAGTTTGCACTGTTTTACTGTCTTCCATTGCTTTGGAGACCCTCTCAAAGAAGTCTAGCAGGTTAAGTAGGCTTAACCTTCCCTTAACAAAGCCAAATTGGGATAGGTCCAGTGTCTGTAGGTTGCCAATGTCCTTGTTTATCATTTCCGTGATACTTGGTTTTGCATATTAGGCTTGTTAGACTGTTGGATCTGTAGTTCCCTGGATTGGTTGATGGTCCGCCCTTGTGAAGAGGCATGACTGTTGCAGTCCTCCATTCACTTGGAACATAGCCTGTTTCAAGGCTGTAGTTGAAGAGTGCCTCAAGAGATTGTGATAGGTCATGATTTAGACTATTCAGGAGGAATTTGGGGATGCAGGCAATGTTCTTGGCTTTAGTTTGGTTCCTGCTGATAACTGGGAGAAGTATGTTGGAATGGATTCCACCTGGTGGAGCTGCGGGGGGGGGGGGGTGATGTCTGAATTTATCAGCCAGTAGATTTGCTGTGTAGGTGGCACAATTCACCCCAAGTTCAGCACACTGTTGTGTGTTACCTCTAAGGTTGCAGATGTAGCTGCATAAGGCCTTCTGATCATCCATAGCCTGTGAGGTTATCCTGATCTCATAGGTGGCCTTGTTGGACTTTTATTAGATGTCTTATCTTGTCTTTTTCCTGATTCTGGCTATAAGTTTTATTTTATTATATACTCTGTTTAAGTGAGGATTCTACCTTTGTTGTTTGTTTAGTATTTGTTTTTGGTTTATTTCTGGTAGTTTCAGCAGCCTCTGTGCAGCCATTCACGTTTGTATAGTCGCTCTGTGAATAATTCTGCATAGGTAGTTGTGGTATCGGCATTGGGGGAAGCCTTGAATTTTGACAAACTGTCATTTACTAAGGTGTAGTTTGCCTTTGATTAGTTAACTGTTACTGGTTTAGCTAGATTTTCTGGGTTGATTTTTACTTCAAATGAAACAGCTTTGTGATCCGACTTCACCAGTGAGGACATGATGAGTAGGGTACACTTCTTTCCCATACTGGTGAATAACCAGAGCCAGTATGTTTGACCCTGTGGTTGGAGCATGCACTACCTTCTGTAGGGTGTTTGTGCTAATTAAGCCCAAGAAACGTTGTGCCTATGACGTTGAGGGCGGTATATGTTTCCCAGTCTATAGAGGGGCAAAGTCACTCATGAACAGGGTGATGTGAAGTTGTTCTATCTTGCCGTTCATTCTTACTGATTGGTTCAGAGCTGACCCTCGGGTCCGACTCGGCCAACTGCAAAACCTCGAGGCCAACTCCGTATCCCATGATGCACCTTGTGCTTCCCGCAGATCTCGTTTGCTGCTGCAACTAGATCGGATGTTCACCAGCTCTGGCCAGTGAAAAATAATTGTTATTCATTTTATTGGAAAGTTTCATCAGTAGAAAAGTGTATCTTATAAGTTTCCTTTCAATAGTAGTTAAGGAATTTTATTTTAGTGAGCTGTTGACACTTTTTGCATAGTTTATCATCGTGGCTGTATTTTTAGGCCTTAGTTATCTCCCTAACCCATAGACTAGCCTTCTTGTAAGGTAGTAGTTGATATAAAGCATATGTGTGTGTGTGATTTTAGAGCCTGTTTAATTAAGAGGGCTAGTACTTGTTTGTGCTTTAATAATACTGTGGCCATTTTTTGTTGTTTAGGCCTTGTTGTATTGCCTTTCTAATAAGTAGTTTCATTGCTAGTGTTAGCTTTAAGCTCGTTAATCTAAATAGATCTTATTTTGCTGTTTGTGTATTGGAAACAGCCCATTTATATTAGAGGGCTAGTAGGAATGCCTATTGCCTGACAAGCCTGCACATTTTTCGATAGGCTTCCTTTTCTTTCATTAGCTGTTGCTGTTATTTGTTTGATATGTCTTAGCAGGAGAAGGAAAAATCGAAATCTGGATTTAGAAAAATGCTCCAAGTGTGGACAAAAAATGTCCATCACTGATGGACACACTGAGTGCGTATACTGTCTAGGTGAGGTACACCTACAGGAAGACTGTTCTATATGCCACTCTTTTAGTTCCAGGGTGTTGCATGAAGGAAAGATAAAACTAGTGGATAGAGGTCTTTTGAAATCCTCATTTCAGGAATCACTGGATAAGGACAACTGTGACAGACATTCAAAAACTTATTTGGGGTCATCAGAACCGAGGAAAAGCCCATCGACCAGTAAATCAAGACCGGAGAAGTCTTCAACATCAGCTCCACTGTCTTTGGAGCAGACTGTTGCTATCATTAGGAGCTGGTCCCCGGTATTGGAGCCAGTGTCTTTTACCTTGAGGTCCCCAGTATTACAGTCGGCTTCATCTGTTCATTCTTCTTGGTCCTCAAGCAAACTTTCAGAGATGGACGTGGATTGTGTGGTGCAGAGGCTTCTGCAGACACCGGCGCTTGCCAAACTTTTATCAGGGCTGATCCCTGGGACTTCAGAACCAACAAAATCACCCACACCATCTTCTGTTCCTCCTCCTCCGATCTGTCTCGAAGTTTTGGAGCCGGAGTGCTCAGAGCTGATGACCGTGGAGCCTTCGGGTCTGGCACCTACTTCAAGTTTGTCAGTCCCGACTACCCTGACATCTTTGGTGCCAATCGAAGGGTCTAGGGGCTGGTCCAGGGAGGATAGTCGGGCCAATTTTTCTGTTCCGACTCTGCCTGTCTGCGCCTTGGCTTGGGTGAGCTCGGCTCCAACCTCAGGCTCAGAGCCCTTTGTTCTGGTGCCGAGGGAATCTTCCATATCTTCGGATCCAGAGGGTTCTTCATGTCGGGACCAAGATGCCTTTAGTGCTATGAGGAGGTGTTGTCCACGCCGACAACCACACCATCAGAACCAGCAGCTCCTTCCCCCAAAACGCCAGTGTCTACCTCTATATCACACATCCCTCTAAAGCGTACAGATCCTGAGCCTCAGGAATCCCCATTGGGCGAGCCCTGCTCTTCCGAGACCTCTCCAGAAGCACCCACTGAAGAAGTTCCTAGGAAGAGACTTTGCAAGAGGAAACGTCTGTACTCCCCACAAAAATCTGTCACTTCGGACACTGACTTAGATGAGTCAGAAGGGTCCCCACGGTCTCCCTCGGAGGATATCTCCTTCGCAGATATCCTGGAAATTCTTATTCAGAGGGGTGGCTGGAAGGTCCATTAACCCTACTAATGATGAGTCAGTCCTCCTGAAGGCTTTTGAGTCACAGCCCTCCACCACTTGGGTGTCTCCACCCTTTGATGAGCTGATTGAGCTAATCTCTCGAAGGGCGTGGGAGTCCCTGGATACCATGGACCCTGTCCCTGGGAGGCCTAATAAATGTATAACTTCTCCCCTGATCAAGACCTTCCTGACCAAAGGAGTGCCCATTAATGCTAAGGTGGTGGCGGCAGCCACCAAGAAAGAACTGCCAGAAGCTTCTACGTCTGTTCATCCTCCTAATAAGGATTCTAGGATCATGGACAGGTGTGGTAAACGCATGTTTAGTTCAGTGACTTTTGCTCTCTGATCACTGACTAACGCACTTTACTAGGTTGCAAAGGGATCTCCTGAAAGAATTAGGAGGTACTTTACAGGGTTCAGTAGTTGCGGGGGTCTCAGAGAAAGTAACTTTCCAGCTCACTACCCTTAATTCTCTTGTAAACACTTCCAAGCGTCTGGTCTCGTATGCAGCTCATGGAACGAGTACGGCAGCGGGTATAGGAATTGCTCTTAGGAGACATTCCCAGATGCGCTTATGTTCCTTTGCGGAGCCCGTTAAGTCATCCTTTATTAACACCCCTTTCGATGGCTCATCCCTTTTTGGACCCAAAGTGAAAGAAACACTTACCAGGAGTGAGCAGAATGGAAAAACTCTGTCTGTCATCGGAGTCCATTTTTCCACCCCTACCAGACCTTACCCTAAAGGTCAGAAGGGAGGGAAGATGTGGTTCTATAAAACTCAAGGAGCTTTCCAGGACACTCTTGGTGAACCCCCCCCTCTAGAGGCAGAGAAAGGGATAATACTGGAAGATGCCACCCACGCAGCAGAGGGGGTCCGCAGAATCAGGGCGACAGAGACCAGTTCTTTGGGAAGCCATATCAGCGCTCCTGAGAGGAGGCCCACCTGTCCATCTCTGAAGGCAGTCAGGGGACACTTTTCTTTGAACCCAGATGCCTGGCTAAAAATAACAAAAGACAACTGGGTACAAAGCATCATATCCAGAGGATACTCAATTCCCTTTGCCACTCCCCCCTTATAAGAAAAATCCTGAACATTCCACCCAGTCACAGGGAACAAGCAGCCACAAAGATTCAAAGGTTGCTGGAAAAAAGTCATCCAACCAGTCCCAGCAGACCAGAGAGGATCCGGAACTTAGTCAAGGTTCTTTTTAGTTCCAAAGAAAACAGAGGACTGGAGACCCATTTTGGATCTCAGCAGACTAAACAAGTCGGTAAGAAAGACAAAATTCCGGATGGTCACACTACAGTCAATACTTCCCTTTTTAGGGAAAGACAATTGGATGTACTTGATAGAGCTCCAGGATGCATACTGCCACATAAAAATAGACAGACCATCCAGAAATCATCTGCACTTCTGGCTGGGAGCCAGTCATTATCAGTTTCGCGCTCTGCCCTTTGGTCTCACTACAGCCCCCAGAGTGTTCACCAAATGCATGGCGGTAGTGACAGCTCATCTGATACGTTGGGATTCCAGGTGTTTCCATATCTAGACGATTGGCTCCTCATTGCCACCAGGCATCAACTCATAGAAGCAAGGGACACAACTTTGAAACTCTGCAGTCAGTTAGGGATTACTATAAATTCAGAAAAATCTGCCTTGTCGCCATCGCAACATACCATTTTTATAGGAGCAGAGCTAAATACCCTTACCATGACCTTAAACCTTCCACCAGAAAGAGTTTGTGTTCTATGAAAACAGGTCCTGCTCCAAGAGAAAAAGCCCCGGTTTCAATGGTACTCAAATTGTTAGGGACAGTGGTGGCAGCGATCATTGCGATTCCTTTAGGTCAGATGCATATGTGTGTACTGCAGTGGCTCCATTTCACGCAATGGTCTTCTCAAGGGGTCTATATTAGAACATTGAAATTTCATAATCTCGAATGTTCTAATATCGACCCCTATTCAGCGAACGCTGACAACATCGAACATGCAGAACAGCGAATTTTTTTCCTAGGGAAAAACTTGCTGTTCCTAAACACATACACACAACACAAGCACACCAAACAAACAGCAATCCACACACATACACCTAAAATCTTACAGCTAGCCCTAGACTAAACTGTACAACACCACTAACTATCCACTTACTTTAACCCAAACCCTAACCCTAAGGTCCATCACTATCGCACGCTCACCTCACCCGCGCCCTAACCCTAACTCACCTAACCTGCCCTAAACCTCACGTCCACACAATTGCACACATACCTAACCCGCACCCTAACTCTAACTCACCTAACCCGTGCCCAATCGCACACTTACCTGAACCCAACCCGTAACTTTCCACCACAGTGCTGAAAATAGCGAAATGACAGAAATGGACAACTGAATTCTTTCCCTAGGAAAAAAATTGGTTTTCTGTCGTTTCGTTATTTTCAGCATTCGCTGAATAGGGGTCAGTATTAGAACATTCGAAATTGTGAAATTTTGATGTTCTAATATAGACCCTTTTCAAGAGCTTCCAGTGTCACACAAAATCCTGATAACAAATTCATGCAAGAAGGACCTTCAGTGGTGGCTGACATCTCACCAAGTAACTCTAGGTCGCCCCTTTGTTCTACCCATTCCCATAGCCACGGTGACCATGGATGCCTCCCTTATGGGGGGGGGGGCATTATTAGGGAAGAACAGCCCAAGGCACGTGGAAGGAATACAAGGTTCATCTGCATATCAGTGTCATGGAGATGAGAGCGGTACTTCTAGCGTTGCAGTCCATTCAAGACTCACCCTCTGGGAACTATTGCAATTCAGACAGACAATATGTCAGTGGTCTGGTACATAAACAAACAAGGAGGAACCAGATCTTATCCCCTATGTTGAGAGGCCATGAGAGTATGGTAATGGGCAACTTCCACTTTGCGCTTTCTGATAGCAATGCACATCCTGGAGAGATCCACTGTGATAGCAGACAAACTAAGCAGGGCAATTCTATTGCCTCACAAGTGGGTCCCTAAAGGAAGAAGTAGCGGAAAGGATACTCCACAGATGGAGCCACCCTTGCTGCGATCTCTTTGCGACTCCAACAAACATGAAATGCAGCAGCTACTTTGCCCTAATTCCCCCTTCGGGGGATGCCCCAAGGGATGCACTTTACACAATTGGCCCCTGGGTCTCCTTTATGCCTTCCCTCCTTTCCCTGTGATACACAAAGTTTTACAGAAAGCCAAGGCTCTGGGAACGACCATCTTTCTAATAGCCCCTTACTGGCCTCATCAAATTTGGTTCCCCTTCCTCCAGCCTCATCTATTGGAAGAACCTTGGATTCTGGACCCAGTGCCAGATCTCCTGACTCGTTCATCAGGGGCTCTCCATCCTTCTCTTCAGTCCCTCAAACTGACAGCTTGGCTGCTACAATTCCCAACATAACCAGGATTCACAACCTCTCAGCTGTGGCTCAGCATATTTTAACATCCTCTCATAAATAGTGTACCAGGAAGTTGTATCTTAGTAAATGGAAAAAGTTTTCTGTATGGGCATTTCAGAACAATATTGACCCATACCTGGCATAAATTTCATCCGTTCTGAAGTTTTTGACTAAACTTTTCAATGAAGGGGCAGCAGCAGCAACCATTAGAGTTCAATTGGCAGCAATTTCTAACTTTCATCTTGGTGACCAGAGGTCTAATATGTCACATAGACTCTCCAAAGCCTTTCTCAAGGGTACTGTTCATTTGAAACCACCCATCAAAGCTCCAGCTATGCCATGTAATCTAAATGTTCTTTCCCGAATAATCCTACCCCCTTTCAAACCAGCCTCATCTTGTAACTTGAAATATCTGTTGTGGAAAACCATATTTTTAATAGATATTACTTCTGCTCAGAGGGTTTCAGAGTTACATGCTTTGTCCATTAAGCCCCCTTATTTGATTTTCCATAATGACAGAGTCTCACTCAGAACGAATCCATCATTTTTACCTAAAGTTTGCTCAGAGACAAATCTCTACCAATCTATTGACTTGGCTGTATTTTTCCCTAAATACACTAATAAGAGGGAACATATGCTGCACAAGCTTGATGTTCGATTCTATTTAGACACGCCTAAACATTTCAGGAAAACAGATCAGCTCTTTGTCTCCTTTTCAGAGTCTAAAAAAGGCACTCCAGTGGCGAAAACCACTTTATCAAAATGTTTCCTTCACTTACAGTTCAGTGAATACAACAGAAGATAAAGGCCCACTCTACTAGAGCTGTATCTACTTCATCTGCCTTTACAGCTAAATTACCATTAGATACTATTTGTGCAGCAGCTACTTGGTCAAGGCCTCATACCTTCATCACTCATTACAAAGTAGACAAGGCCTCCAGGGACAGGGCTTCCTTTGGTTCCACTATCTTGAACATTCCCCCTTGAGCCACCCGAGAAAGATGCTGCTTGGGATGCTACCCATCAGTAAGAATGAACAGCAAAATAGAACAACTTCACATAAAGAAGTTATGTACTCACCATAACGTTCCATATGAGTTGTTCATCTCGCCTTCATTCTTGCGTCCCACGCTCCAACCCCCATCCAGGCTTCTTGAGGACCGAGAATTCATTTATGTCATGGTTTTATTATCTCTTATCCCGTTTCTAATCTTAGCATATTACTAGTGATACGTAGTCTGTTGGAAGCAAACAAGATCTGAGGGAAGCACAAGGTGCATCATGGGATAGGGAGTTGGCCTTAAGCTGGTTGAAGACCTCGAGCTTTTGCAGTTGGCCGAGTAGGAACCGAGGATTGGCTCCACACCCATCAGTAAAAATGAAGGCGAGATGAACAACTCACATGGAACGTTATGGTGAGTACATAACTTCTTTTTTGGTTGGACTGTTAGCCCCTCTAGCAGGTTTAAGGTAAGAGTCCCTCCTTATTTCTCCAAAAGCTGCTGAATGTTTTCTCTGTGGACTCCAGGACACCTACCTACACAGCAGAATGGTCAAAAAGTCCAGGAGATGCCATCAGTTCTGAATCAGAACCAGTCATTACCATTTCAGGCGATTACTATTTGGTCTCACCTTAAGCCCCCAGGGTGTTCACCAGGTATTTATCAATATTGATGGCAGCTGTACAATTTCCAGCCTCATGAGTCTTACATATTTAAATGACTGGCTC
Organism: Protopterus annectens; assembly: GCF_019279795.1. NCBI lineage: Eukaryota > Metazoa > Chordata > Ceratodontiformes > Protopteridae > Protopterus > Protopterus annectens. The sequence continues at coordinate 996,554,841 of NC_056746.1, read as the reverse complement.
ATGGTAGCTCCATCATTACAGAGGCTAGTTGCTTCCAGGGATTTGCTGCTAAAACTGTTTCATTTCTTGGCCATCACAGTCAACCTTGCAGAATCTCAAGTGATACCATTTCAGTCCATAATTTCATATGATGCACTCTAGACACCCTTTTGTGCAAAGCCTTTCTACCTACAGACAAAACCCTTCTGATCAAACAAACCATTCTCAGCATATTCAGTAACAGTTTGGTTGCAACATCTTTTTGCCTTGTTGTATTTGGCCTGATAGCTTTTATAATTTGTTTGGTATCCATTGCAAGATTTTTCATGAAGTTCCTGCAGCTGACCAGTTAATAGACTCTGTAGACATTTTATTTCTTATTTGAATTTCCAAGAAATGGAAGAAACCCACCCTAGAAGAAGTAAGAAGAGCACTAAGAAAGATGAAGTCACAGCAGATATGATAAAGATGCTGGGGGAGCTAGGGGAGAAATGGCTCCTGACGGTACTAATAGCAGTGTGGAGAGAAAGGTGTATTCCAGATGACTGGAGAATAAGCATGCTCGTGCCGGTGTACAAGAACAAAGGGGAGACATCCACAACTGTGGACAGTACAGAGGCATCAAACGCCCATCACATTGCATGAAAGTTCTGGAGAGGGTGATTAATAAATGGATACGCAGACTAGTAGAATGTAAGATGGCAAATTAGCAGTTTGGATTCAGATCAGGATGCAGCACAATTGGCCCGATGTTTGCACTGAGACAGATACTTGAGAAGAAGTAGAGATGAGGAGAAAGCCCAACTGAGCATTCCTAGACTTGAAGAAAGCATATGACATGGTCCCAAGAAAGCTGATCTGGGCAGTACTGCGGTGCTTTGAATTTCCAGAAACATTGGTAGAATTAGTGCAGGCTATTTACAAGGACCCAGTGAGTCAAGTACGAACAGTGTTCGGCCTCAAAGAGGGGTTCCCAGTGGGAATGGGTGTACACTAGGGTTCAGCTCTGAGCCCAATGCTGTTCATACTGGTGATGGACTACATTAGCAAACAGGTTGGAGGGGACAGATCAACAAAGCTGCTGTATGCAGACGATGTGGCAGTACAGACAGACTCTGAGCTAGAACTTCAGCAAAGGATAGAAGAATGGAATGCAAATCTGAAGGCGCATGAGATGAAACTAAGCACAGATAAGATGGTGGTAATGGCAGCAAATTGGGGAAATGAGAAGGAGCTGAGAACAGAGATAGAAGGGAAGAAGTGGAACAGGCAAACAGCTTCAAGTATCTGGGAGGGGTGGTTGAGGAGAAGGGTAGTCTGAATGAAGAGGTCAAAGCTAGAATCAGAGGGGCTGCAGCCAACTGGCATAGAGTATCAGGTGTAGTCTATGACAGAAGAATGCCAAAGAAGCTGAAAAGTAAGGTGTACAAGACAGTGATGTGACCAGTACTACTGTATGGTACAGAAACCTGGGCAGTAAAGGCAGAACAGTTGAAGAAGCTAGAGGTGATGGAAATTAAGTACCTGAGAAAGGTAGAATGCACACTGTGGGACAGACGAAATGAGGACATAAAAGCAGAAGCCAAAGTAGCTCCAGTTGCAGAAAAGATCAAAGGGAACAGATTACGGTGGTTTGAGCACATGTAGAAAAGCAAAAGACAATCTGGTGAGTAAGATTTGGGATAGACCGGAAGAAGGTAAGTGGAAGTGAGGATGTCCAGCAAAGAGGTGGATGGATTGTGTGAAAGAAGATCTGTGACAAGTATGAATGTTGAAGGAAGTAAGGAGTGTGGCACTGAGTCGAGAGAGTTGGCGACAGTCAACATGATACCCCGACCCCAGGTAGAAAAATGGAGAAAAGGGGGCTGGTGATGATGATGAAAGGAACATCATCTTTGGGAGGTGGATTTATCCAGCCCTCATCTGGGCAGAAACCCCATCCCAACAGGCAATCATGACAGTAAATGCTTTGCGAGATGGGGGACATTTTCTGTTGCCGATGGTCTAAGGTACTTGAGATGCCTGTTGAGGCCACATTATGCATCAACATTTTTGAGATGAAGACATTCCTTTACACTCTTCAAGCCTTCCAGGACGGCCTCCTTCCAAGTGGTGCAATTGCTGTCAACTCCAACAGCATGTCAGTGGTTAAATATCTGAACAGGATAGGCTAAAGTCCATCCTACCCTTTTTGTCAGGAGGCCATGAAAGTATGAAAGTGGGATTTTGCTTCCATTAGCTTTCTTGTTGCTAACTATGTCCTGGTACAGATCAGTCACTTGATGCCTCACTAATGGTCCCTCAGTCTAGGGACTGCTTGAATAATATATCATTAGTGAGAGAAAGTCTTGCTGCAGTCTTTTTGTTTCCTTACCAGTGACAAATATATAGGTTCATAGGTTCATACTAGGCTGTCTGCCCGAGGGCATTTACAAGCCTAGCCCATAGTTTTGTGGCTTACGCCACCCCTTTAGTATGGGGAACTATACCCATTATTTTGCTGTGCCTCTGTTGAGCAGTGACACTGAGGTAATCCCTGGGGTATATCTGCGATCTCCCATCCATTGGTCAAGATTTCTCTTGAACAAGGCCAGCGAGGTGCTCTGCCTCACATATACCGGGATTTTATTCCACAGCATAGGGAGTCTTTGGGTGATGAATCTATCCCTCCAGCACGTCCTATTAATAGCCGTGTCGAGGTTTAAGTCTCTCGCCCTTGTGGCTCTGACGGATCTAGATTTTTGAGGTGAAGCATATTCATCAAATCTGGGTTTGACATGGCCTTGTATGTTAGGCAAAGGTCACCTCTGAGCAAGCGGTAAGCGACTGAATAGAGCTGGAGTTCTTTCAGTCGGGCAGCATAGGACAGATGTTTGAGACCCTTTATCCTTTTGGTGAGGAACTTTGTGGCCTCTCCAGCTGCTGCAAGTGTCGGGTCAGATACATTCCGAATGGGGCATTGTACTCAATCATTGGTCTGATGAGTGATGAGTATAGGGAGACTATGACCTCCCTTGATCTAGATGAGAATCCCTTCATGATAAGGTGGGCAATGTAGAAGGTCTTCCTAACTACTTTAGCTACATGGGTGTCGAATGACAGACTACTATCAACCTGGGTCCCCAGGTCCCTGATAACTTCTTCTGTACTCAGTGGATTGCCACCTATTTGGTAGCTAGGGGTAACCTTGTTTTTCCCGAAGGGTATGACTATGCATTTTTTGGCATTTAACTTTAGGCCATGGCTCTGGCACCAGTTATCCGCTTCTGTGAGACCCTTCTGAAGGATATCTGTGTCAGATGTGTTTTCTACTATGGCCCAGTTTGCAGTCATCTGCAAACTTTGTCAGCCATAACCCTCCTGTGTTTGCTTGTACTTGGAAAAGTAGATGCCAAACAAGAGTGGGCCCAGGACTGAGCCCTGTGGTACACCACTTGTGACAGGCTTTGAGTCTGACTTGGCCAGCAACTCTGACCCTGTGGGTTCTGTCACTCAGCCAGTTTGCAACCCATCTTGTGATGTATGGGTTAACATTTAAGCTGATGAGTTTTTCAATGATACCCGAGTGGGGTATTGTATCAAAGGCCTTCGCCAGATCGAGGTAGGCTGTATGGACTGCCTTTCCTCATCAATGGCTTTGGTGACTGTTTCAAAAAGTCAACCAAGTTTAGAAGGCATGATCTGCCTTTGACAAAGCCAAACTGGGATGGATCCAAAGTCTGCAAATTCCTATGTCTTTATTTATGAGGTCCATTATGATCCTCTCCATGGCTTTGCAGATAAGACTTGTCAAGCTAATGGGCGGTAATTTCCAGGGTCGGTGGAGGCACCGCCTTTGTGAAGTGGGACCACAGTTGCAGTGCACCACTCCTGGGTGCGTATCCAGAGGTAAGACTATGATTAAACAGCTGTCCTAGCTGTGGGTTTAATTCCTCGTTGAGTTCGTGGAGCACACAGCCGGGACACCATCAGGTCCCATGGATGCTGTGTTTTTGCTTTGGAGAGAGCAGTTCTCACTTGGGCGTTGGAGATGTTTGGGGGCTGCAATCGCTTGGTATAGATATCTCTCCTTTTGGGGAGGGGAGAAGTTTGCACTGAACCTGTCAGCCAGTATGTTGGCAATGTCTGTAGGATCAGTAATCTTCACATCATTTTGAACTAGTTCTGAGCATATCTGGGAGTTTCCTCCCAGGTTTCTAACATAGCTAAAGAAGGCCTTATGATTGTCTTTTGAGTCTTTAGCTATTTTTCTCTCAAAATTTGCTTTGGATGATTTTATGAGAGCTCTTAGTTTTTTACTTATAGTGATCAAGGGTGTCTTACCTTTTAAGGATTTTGCTCTATCTTGTAGTAGCTTCCTCCTTTTGTTGTAGAGTTTGTTTATGGCTGGGGTCCACCAGAGTGGACGCTTGCCTTTGGTACAAAGAGTCAGATACTTTTCCCTTATTCCTCCTTTAGGAGAGTTCCCCAGGGGTGCACTGGTCCAGAAGTGGCCCTGGGACTTGTTTACACTTTCCTCCATATTCTCTTATTCCAAAAGAAATGAAAAAAGCAATGTTGAGCAAAGCCAACCTCATCCTGATAGCCCCTTTTTGCCCTAAAGAAGTGTGGCCACCCTTACTTTGGACTGGCCACAACTGCTGAGGCCAACCAAGAATCTACACACTCATTCACCTTAGCAGCCTCACCTGAACATTTGATCTGAAGTAGTTAACGTCATTTGGTCATCAACCTGTGGATTTCGGATCTAGACCAGATCTGAGTTGGCAGTTTCACCAGCATCAGATCCAAGCTCCAAGCTCCTCCCCTTATCCATAATACCACTGCACTTCCTTCCTTCCCTCAGATCTCGTTTGCCGTGGCTTCGCCTACAATGTGATCCCTTGAGCTCCAGGCTGGTAGGACAGTTTCGGGGTATTTTTTGGTGTGTGTGTAGAGTTTTTTGGGGTAGATCTTTGACCCTTTTTTTGCTTAACCTTCCCTTCGCATTCTCTGTTAAAAAAAATAAAAAATTTTTAGAGTAGAGTTTCTGTTTGGTAATGTAGTTAGTGCAGGCCTTCTTCCCCTTTCCTGCCTCGTGTTTTTGTGTGTATGTGTCTGTGTGTATGTTGGGGTTGGGTTTTTGCCTTTGGTACCTTGTACCTTTTGGGCTGGATGATGTCTGATCAACAGAAGTTGATCTTTAGAAAATGCACAGAATGTGGCCATAAGTTGTAACCGGCAGATAGCCACACTCTGTGTGTTGTATGTTTGGGGGCAGCACACATCCTCTGACTGCTCTATATGTGCGGAGTTTAACCCCAGGGCCTTGGAAGACTGCAGGGCAAAGCTGATTTTAAAGTGGCTTCTCCCTTCTACAGAGGTGGCCGCTTCCTCATCCGCCATTTCTGCGGTCATGGCTGTGACCGCAACTACCTCGGCCATTGTGTCCTCCCCTCCCTCCCAGGCTGGAACTCACCATCCTGACCACAGACCTGGGGAAAGGGAGTCTAGGAAACAGAGAGAGAAAGAAAAGGGGAGGAAGAGATCCCCAGAATGCTCCGGCAGGTCCTCCTTCCAAGCTACCTGCTGTTACCAGGCCGACTTCCCCTTGGCTCCATTCCCCAAGGTTTTCCCCAGATCTGGAGGAGGTTTCGCCTCCTTCTAGGGCCTCCGTACACCATCCTTCCGGCCTGCGTCAGTGACCTCTTCAAGGTCTACTAGAAGCTTATCAGAAGCAGATATGGACAGAATGATGAGAAAGGTTATTCGCACCCAGTTGCAGATGGGGGTTTTGCTGGCACCCTCTACCTCTTGAGGGGGTAGCTCATTGCAGATGGGGGTCTTGCTGGCACCCTCTCCCTCTGGAGGGGGTAGCTCATTACCATTGTTTCCCCGATTTCTCCTTCTCCGATCCATCCTCCAGTATCTGAGTTCCTGGATCCGAGAGGTTCCAGAGTCAGGGGCCAGCGCCAATGCTACCGGCTACCTCGAAGCTGGCAGTTACCTTGAGCGTGTTGGGTCTGACCTTGTCTGAACTGAGCTCTCAGAGCCGTAGCCTGGGAGTTGGATCTGAAGAGTTGGGTTTTTCTCCGTCAGCTCTGACCTTGTCGGATCACGGCCTACCCCTCGGGGTCTCAGTGTCTTTGGGCTCGGCTCCGATCTCCATGTCAGATCCGGGGAGAGTGTCCTCTCTTTTGGTGGAGGCTCACTCCCCCTCGGCATTCGACATGGTGGAGAGGGTTCTCCACTTTGAGTGATAGCCAGGGGTCCTTGGTGCCTATCCAGGCTGGTTCACATCCTCAGCTCAGCTGAAAGACTAGGCGCTATGAAGACTTATTCTCCCAAATGGGCTTTCTTCTCACCTTCGGTCATCGACAGAAACATTGATCCTCTCACTGCTGAAATACCTTCTGTTCTGGAACCCTGCACACATTTTTGACTTAGGATTTCTCTTTCCTTTTGTTAAAGTACATCTAGTTGCCATGTTTAATTTCAATCAAGGATCTGATTCCTTTCCACTTGCCTTCTTGAAGGTATGCAAGAAATTCATCAGGAAAGGGCGATTTCTAAAAACAAGGAAACACAAAAGTTAGCCGAGTACCAAATCAGTGGATCCTCGAAGGCGAACTGTTGAGGTACCAGATCAGTGTTGTTGGTGAATAAAGTATGGTGTTGGTGCTAACATTTGTGTTTCTTTATTTTTTTAACTTTTTTTTTTTTTTTTTTTTTTTTCGTGTTTGAGGGGGATGTCTACTCTGCCCTTCTTACAAATCCTTTATTCCCCATTGGGATCTTTTATATGCCGGCAAAGCCTACCTTGCTATGTGAACCAGCCTCTTCAGCTGAATTAAAACAGGTTATAAAGAAAGTCTTATTCTTCATATCTTCAACTTCAGGAAATGTGATGCAGGCATTACTTAACTAACTTATCAGGTATTCCGCACAGTCGAGATTTCTTTATGAACTAACCCCTCCTTTAGGCATAAGGTTGCCATGAAGTGTAATGTAAACCAATCTATAGAACATCTATTTTCATTCTGAATTATGAGAATAAGGAGGAATAATTTGTGCATTATATGGATGTCCACCGGCAGCCAAAATTATTTCGACAGAACAAAATCTGTCTTGAAGGACTCCAAGTTGTTTATATTGTTTTTCGTCATAAAGTTGAGACTAAAAGTTTCTAAGGTCACTCTTCCTTCCTGTCTTTTGCAGTTTATTATTTTCTGATGCCAAAAGTATGACTAACACTTGCCTCAGTTTATTATATCCCTAATTAGATATGTCAATATATCACATGCTGTCTTTCATAATGCCTCATTAAATGAGATTTGTGCAGGAGTTACTTTGGTATTGCTGAACACCCTTGCAAGACATTATAAGCTGGCTGTCGCCTCCAGGTGTTTAGCAACCTTGTAGAGCTGCCATTGTATCTTATCATGAAGGTCCACCCAAGTTGTATTAACGTGGGACTATGTACTTAATGAAGGAAATGCAAAGTACAGTTTTGTACCTACCATAAATGTAGATGTTCGAGTGTTCACACTGCTGCTGTCATTACACTTCGGTTATCCTGCCGTCAGGCGGTCCTGCAGTCGGCAAGAGTTCCAAAGTCTTGGTCTGGCGTCAGTTGCTGTCGCTTCTTCCCTGACGTCAGTGCACCAGGGGTATATAAGATGCATCTGACACCATTTTCTTCAGTTTTTCTTGCCCCAGATGTCAGGTGCACCCAAGTAGGTAGGCAATACATATTGCTAATAAAACATACATAAAAAAAATAAAAACAATACCTTCAGTTACAAGCAAATACACCACAAAGGTTGTATAGGATAGAAGGGTATAGATAATTCCAGCTAGGACAGAGGGGATGGAGGGAGGGTAACCTGGACTGCAGGAGTGTGAACACTCGAACATCTACATTTATGGTAGGTACAAAACTGTACTATGTTCATCGTGTTACACTGCTGCAGTCATTACACTTGGATAGAATCCCAAAGCTATGGTTGGGTGACTGGTCTATAAAGAGTTAGGATTGGCTATGAGGCCCTGCAGAACTGCAGTGGCAAGTCCTGCTCTGGATTTAGAGTAAAGAGGCAAGTGGTAATGCTTGGTAAAGGTGTGCACTGAACTCCAAGTTGCAGCCTCGAAAATTTCCTTGGTTGGTACTCCTCTGACAAAGGTTGTTGAAGTAGCTGTTGCTTTGGTAGAATGTGGCCTAATGTTATTAGGGACTGATTTTCCATGCTGTTTGTAGCAGTAACAAATACAGTGTCTTATCGCTTTGGAGATAGTCTGCTTTGAGATAGCCTTGCCCTGTGATCCTGCAGCATATGCTACAAACAGTTACTCAGTTTTCCTGAAAGCTTTTGTTTTGTCCAAGTAGAAGCGTAGCTGCCTGTGTATGTCCAAAGAGTGCAGAAGTTTCTTCTCTGTATTCTGGGGGTTTGGATAGAAAGTTGGCAAATGGATGGTTTGGTTAAGAGCCACACTAGATACCACCTTTGGCATGAAGGTAGGGTTTAAAGAAACCCTGTCCTGATGAAATATTATAAAAGTTTCCACTGCCATTAATGCCTGTAGCTCTGAGACTCTTGGGGCTGAAGTTACTGCCAGGAGCAGAGCTGTTTTCCATGTAAAAAAATTTAGATCGGCTGTATTGGCTGGCTCAAAAGGTGGTAAGGTCAGTTTTTCCAAAACAAAATTGAGGTCCCACATTGGTGTTGGTGCTCTCCGGGGTGGTCTTATGTTTTTAGCCCCTCTGAGGTACTGTTTTAGCAAGGGATGAGAAAATAAAGGAGGATCCGTGTTGTAATGAGCTGAAATGGCAGAGGCGTGGATCTTAATTGATGAGAAGGATAGGCATTTGTCCAGCATCTCAGTTAAGTATTGTAAAATCTGAGGAATGTTTGGGACAAGAGGGTCAAGTCTTTGAGCCTGGTTCCAGGCACAGAATCTCTTCCATTTTTCTGAGTAAGATTTCCTGGTGCTAGGCCTCCTGGCCTCCAAAATGACATCCATAACAGCTTTAGAGAGAGGTGTTGCCTGTTTGACTAATGAATCTGCCATGCAGCCAGGTTTAGGGTTTTGAGCTGACCGTGCAGGATCTGATTGTTTTGTTGAGTCAGAAGGTGTGAAATTTGAAGCAAAATCCATGGTGGGCCTTGAGCTAAGCTCTTTAAGATTGGCTACCAGTGCTGGCGTGGCCAGTCTGGAGCAATCAGGATCATTTGTGGTTTTTCTTGTCTGGCTTTTAGGAGTACCTTTGACAGGAGAGGCAGTGGTGGGAAGGCATAAACTTTTAGGCTTTTCCAGCTGAACGAAAGATCATCCACTTTCCATGCTTGTGTGTGGTAAGTCTTTGTGCAGAATTTTTGTAGCTGGCAATTCAGTGGGGATGCAAAAAGATCTATGTCTGGGCACCCCCATATTTGCATTACCATGCTGAAGATTTGTTGATTCAGTTTCCATTCGTGAGGGTCCATGATATTTCTGCCGAGATCATCTGCCAGAGTATTTTTCTTTCCTGGCAGGAATTGTGCTTGCAGATGAACTTGATAAGTTAGAGCTGTGTTCCACAAGGTCATGGCTTGCCTGCATAGGGGATAAGAATGAGTGCCCCCTTGCTTGTTTATGTACCACATTACTGTGGTGTTGTCTGTCTTTAATAATAATTGTCCTGGATGCATAAGGTCCTTGAAAGCTGTTAGGGCATTTTGAACAGCCAACATCTCTTTTTGATTGATGTGAAGATGCATTTGGTCTGAGGTCCACTTGCCCTGAATACATTTTCCTGCCATGTGTGCTCCCCAGGCGTAGTCCAAAGCATCTGTTGTTAGAGTCTGCCTGGCTGTGGGTTGAGTGAAAGGCTGACCCTTGTTGAGGTGACATGCCTGTGCCCACCATCGAAACTCCTGTTGTAGGCAGGGAATTATTGATGTTCATGGTGTTATACTACTGCAGTCATCACACTTGGGTTATCCTGCCGTCAGGCGATCCCGCAGTCGGCCGAATCCCAAAGTCTTGGTCCGGCGTCGGTTGTCATCGCTTCTTCCCTGACGTCAGTGTGACAGGGGTATAAAAGAGGCAGCTGACGCCATTTTCTTCAGTCTTTCTTGCCGCGCGGTACCCGAAGCAGAAGCAGTTCGCAAGTGCCAGTTGGCTAGCTCCTGAGATTTTCAAATCGAATTTCAGCCCGAAGTCTTCTCTAAAGCTAAGTACCCCGTTGGGGAAACTTTTCTTGCCTCAGACCGATGTCAGACAAAGTTAATAATTGCATTTCTTGTGGGAAGCAAATACCTCATAAGGATTTTCATTCTTATTGTATTCCTTGCCTAGGCCCAGACCACGACGTCTCTGGTTGTCGTTTTTGTGCTAGGTTCAACAAACGTACAGTCAAGCGTCGGGCAGATTTCGCCCGACATTATTTTGGCAGAAAATTTAACTATAGCATGTCGTCGGAGCAACCGACATCAGCAATGATTAAAAAACGCAAGGATAAGGACAGGCAACCTAGGCCAAGACCAGATACAGAGGCCTCAGCAAGGCCTGCCGCCAGTTCTCCGGTTTGCAGCGAGGCTCCTACGCAGCCCCTGACTACCGCTGAATTAGAAATTCTGACAGCCTTCCAGACCGAATCAGCTGGGCCTCAGGAGCCGGTTCTATCTCACCCCTCGGATGCCAACCCTGACGGTGATCCGGAGATTTTGGACAGGCCTTCGGTTTCTGAAGGTGTCTTCAAACCGACAACTATCTCTATTAAGTCTTATGCTAAACTTAAAGCCCCCTTAAAAGTTAGGAAACAGGGTCCACAGACTCCCCCCACACTCCCCCCACAGGACCCTATGCCTAAAAAACAGATGCTTAAGATGGCTGAGGATTTAATTACCCTTATCAGGGGTTCATAACCCCCTCCTGACAAAAGGCCTAGACTGGAGGAAGATTATCCTTCCTCTGACCAAGCATCCATTTCCTCAGCCAACTCTGAGGACCAGGATTATTCCTTCCCTCCTTATGAAGACTCTGATGCTGAAGAGTCCATTCCCTCTGTCTCCCCCCCCCCCCCCCCCGAAGACTACTCTTTTGGGGAAACTTTACACACCATGAGGGAACACTTCCACTGGGAAGGCCAAGATTACTCTGACTCTAAGAAAAGACTCAGTGAGTTTCTTCTTCTCCCACAGCATAGACCCCTTGCAATTCCTCCAGTTTTAGACATTTTGGATGATGTTTACACCGAATCTGGTCTAAACCCAGATTCCTTACTTCCTGCACCAGCTAAACCAGACAGATACTACCGAGTTCCTGATTCTCATAAGTTTCTATATAAAAACCCTGTTGCAGACCCCGAAACCATTTCCCAGGGTCCCAAAGGGGTTAAGGCCTCTACTGCTAAGAATCCACTACCTTCTGAAAGAGATTCCAGAGCATTAGAAAGATGGGGATAGAAAGTGTATACATCTGCCACTTTGGCCATGAGGGCCTTAAACTGCCAATTCCACATGCTAAAATACCAGCAGTACTTGATTACACAGTTAAAGCAGAAAATGATCCCTCAGACAGATCAACCTGATTCCAAAGAGATGCAGGATTTGCTGCATGCAGCAGAACAGGTGGGAAAAGCATACCTTACAGTGTGGTTTTGATACATTGGAAGCCTCATGTAGAGCAGCTGTCACAGGATCTGTAATACGTAGACATGCTTGGCTAAAAGAGCAAGCCTTACCAGAACATGTCAAAGCAAAGTTATTGGATGCTCCATTGCAGAAAGATGTGTTATTTGGTGTCAAAGCAGAGGAAGTTTTAAAGAAAATAGAAGAAAAGGCAAAATTTATGCAGACAGTTAAAGACTTTTTACAGGTACAACCTCCTCGTTTCAGCAGAAACTGGCCGTCAAAAAACTGGTCCTTTCCTGCATCAGACATACCCTAAAGGGGTAGGTACTGACGCCCAAGGGGCAGAGGCCAGCCACAAGGTTCTTTCAGGCCTAGACAATGGCATACAACAACTCAGAGGTGGAGATGAAAAATCTCAACCCTTCAGGAAATAAACACAATGACTTCCCTCTTCGCCTGCCAAGCAAAATTACCCTGGCAGCACCTTTGGAGGAAAACTGGCTCTATTTCCACAAAATTGGCGCATCATAACGAAGGACAAATGGGTTCTGGATATTATTACCCGAGGCTGCAGATTTCATTTTCACACTTTACTACAGATAAGAGGCATGCCAAATCTGCCTCCAAACCAATGGGCAGAGGCACAAACGCAAATTTCAGCTGTCATGGATATGAAAGCAATTCAAAAGGTACCTACAAAGGAGCAAGGCCAAGGTTTTTACTCAAGACTATTTCTAGTACCAAGAAAGGACTAAGCCTGGAGACCCATTTTAGACCTCTCAATTCTAAACACATACCTGGAGGTACCCAAATTCAAAATGCTCACACTACAGCAGCTTCTTCCCATGCTGGGCAAGGAGTCTTGGCTGGTAACGTTGGACCTCAAAGAGGCATACCTGCATGTCCCTATCAGACAAGATTGCAGAAGATACTTCAGATTTTTGGCATGTACAACGCATTATTAATTCTCTGCATTGCCCTTTGGCTTATCTACTGCGCCCAGAGTATTTACAAAATGCCTGGCATCAGTAATTGCATACTGCAGACAACGAGGAATACAAATTTATCCATATCCGGATGACTGCCTGATCCAAGCGGACAGCAAGGCCATTCTATTACAGCATCTGGCATTTGTAACAAAGCTGCTAAGTTGCCTAGGGTACACAGTAAACAAAAAGAAGTCAAAGCTAATACCCTCACAATAATATTCCTGGGTGCCAGCTTGAATACAACGTCCCAGATGGCTTATCTCACGCCAGACAAACAAAAACAACTGATTCAATACTTCAAAAATATGGCAACGTTTACCCAGCTCACTGCAAGGAAAATCCTGCAGGCATTGGGGTTCATGGCATCCTGCATTCAACTAATTCCACATGCAAAGCTGCATATGAGGAAATTACAATGGTACCTGAAAAGTGTATGGACTCAACACAGGCACAGCCTCGAAACAAGTATACCTCTCATTCCCTGCCTTCAAAAAGAGTTCCTATGGTGGGCTCAAGCATGTCAAATAAACAAGGGTCTTCCTTTTGTCTTACCTCCAGCAAACCAAACTATGACAACAGATTCTTCAGACTACACCTGGGGAGCACACATGGCAGGACAGTGCATACAGGGCAAATGGTCTGCAAAACAAATGCATCTACACAGCAACCAAAAGGAGATGCTAGCTGTGCAAAATGCACTGACCGCCTTCAAGGACCTCTTGCATCCAGGACAACTACTAATAAGGACAGACAATACCACAGTTATGTGGTACATAAACAAACGGAGGAACACACTCCTACCCTTTATGCAGACAGGCAATGACCTTGTGGAACACAGCATTGACTTACCAAGTACAACTGCAAGCACAATTCCTGCCAGGAAAGGAAAACATACTGGCAGATGAATTAAGCAGACATATGGCAGATCCTCACGAGTGGAGACTACACCCACAAGTATTTTCAATGATAACTCAAAGGTGGGGACGCCCAGACATAGATCTATTTGCCTCCCCCAACAATTGCCAACTACAGAAATTTTGCACAAGGACTTATCATTCCCTAGCCTGGAAAGTGGATGCTCTATCTTTCAGTTGGACAGCATTGACCGTCTATGCCTTCCCACCACTACCTCTGTTGACCAAGGTATTACTGAAAGTCAGATCAGAGAGACCACAAATGATCCTCATTGCTCCGGACTCGCCACGTCAGCACTGGTACCCATTACTAAGGAACTTAACTCACAGCCCTCCATGGATCTTACCTCAATTCCCACTTCTGTTGACTCAGCAAAACTCTCAGATCCTTCACAGTCAGCTCAGGACTTTAAATTTAGCTGCATGGAGAATACCTTGAATTATCAATCAACACTTCTCTCAAAGGACATCCTGAATGTCATTTTGGAGGCCAGGAGGCCCAGCACCAGAAAAACTTACTCGGACAAATGGAAAAGATTTTGTGCATGGAATCAGGCTAAAGGCCAAAAGCCTGGGATGCCAAACATTCCTCAAATACTGCAATACTTAACTGAGATGCTACACAAAGGCCTTTCTTTCTCATCCATTAAGATCCATGCTTCAGCCATTTCAGCTCAATGTAATACGGATCCTCCCATCTTCTCACACCCTTTACTAAGGCAGTTTCTCAGAGGGGCTGAGAAAACCCCCAACGCCAGCTTGGGACCTCAACTTCGTTTTAGAAAAATTAACACTGCCTCCTTTCGAACCAGCCTTCTCAGCAGAACTACAATACTTGTCATGGAAAACAGCTCTGTTGCTGGCTATCACCTCAGCACGCAGGGTCTCAGAACTACAGGCAGTCATGGCAGTGGAACCTTTCATCATTTTCCATCAGGGCAGAGTCTCTCTACGAACTAACTCTACCTTTATGCCAGAGGTATTATCCAGTGTGGCTTTGAATCAGACCATTCATTTACCCACCTTTTACCCAAACCCCCAGAATAAAGGAGAAAAACTCCTTCACTCTTTGGACATTCACAGACAGCTACGTTACTATTTGGATAAGACAAAGACCTTCAGAAAAATTGACCAACTCTTTGTATCCTATGCTGCAGGTTCACAAGGAAAGGCTATTTCAAAACAGACCATCTCCAAATGGATAGCACATTGAATCTGCTTTTATAGGTTCATAGGTTCATAGGTTTATACTAGGCTATCTGCCCTAAGGCATTTATAAGCCTAGCCCAAATTTTTGTGGCTTACGCCACCCCTTATATGAAAAAATACTGTGCCCATTAGTTTGTTGTGCCTCTGTCCAGCAGTGACACAGAGATGATTCCCGGGGTAAACCTACGATCTCCCATCCACAGGTCTAGATTTCTCTTGAACAGAGTCAGCGAGGTGCTCTGCCTCACATGGACCGGGATTTTATTCCACAGCATAGGGAGTCTCTGAGTGATAAATCTATCCCTCCAGCACGCCCTATTTATATCCGTGCTAAGGTTTAAGTCGCTTGCTCTAGTGGTTTTGGTGGATTTGGATTTTTTGAGGTGGAGCATGTCCATTAATTCCGGGTTGGACATGGCCTTGTATGTCAGGCACATGTCACCTCTGAGCAGACGGTATGCGACTGAGTAGAGCTGGAGTTTCTTCAATCTGGCAGCATATGACAGATTTTGGAGTCCCTTTATCCTTTTGGTGAGGAACTTTTGGGGTCTCTCCAATTGCTGCAGATGTCGGGTGAGATACATCCCGAATGGGGCATTGTACTCGATCATTGGTCTGATAAGTGAAGAGTACAGGGGAACAATTACCTCACTAGATCTGGATGTGAATCCCTTCATGATCAGGTGGGCAATGTAGAAGGTCTTTCTAACCACTTTAGCAATGTGAGTGTCAAAAGAAAGGCCACTGTCAACCTGGGTCCCCAGGTCCCTGATAACCTCTTCTGTGCATAGTGGATTGCCACCTATATGGTAGCTTGGGGTTACCTTGTTTTTCCCGAAGGGTATGACTATACATTTTTGGCGTTTAACTTCAGGCCATGGCTCTGGCACCAGCTATCTGTTTCCGTGAGTCCCTTCTGAAGGATATCCATGTCCGATGCACTTTCCACTATGGCGCCCAGTTTGCAGTCGGCTGGAAACTTTGTCAGGCAAAGTCCTCCCATGCTGGCCTGTACTTCTGAGAAGTAGATGGCAAACAATAGGGGCCAAGGACCGAGCCCTGTGGGACACCACTTGTGACTGGCTTGGAGTCTGACACAGCGCCAGCAACTCTAACCCTGTGGGTTCTGTCCTTAAGCCAGTTTGCAACCCATCTTGTGACATATGGGTTTACATTTAAGCTGGTAAGTTTTTCTACAATACCCGAGTGGGGTATTGTGTCGAAAGCCTTGCAAGGTCAAGGTAGGCTGTATGGACTGCCTTTCCTCATCAATGGCCTTGGTGACTGTTTCAAGAAGTCGACCAAGTTCAAAAGGCATGGTCTTCCCTTGACAAAGCCAAACTGGGTCGGGTCCAATGTCTGCAAGTCCCCTATATCTTTGTTTATGAGCTCCATTATGATCCTCTCCATAGCTTTGCAGACTAGACTTGTTAAGCTTATGGGGCGGTAATTACCAGGGTCCGTAGAGGCGCCGCCTTTGTGGAGTGGGACCACAGTTGCCGTACGCCACTCCTTGGGCACGTATCCTGTGGTAAGGCTGAGATTAAACAGCTGCCTTATGTGCGGGTTAATTCCTCATTTAGCTCGTGTAGCACACAGCCGGGGACACCATCCGGTCCCATTGATGCTGTGTTTTTAGCTTTAGAGAGAGCAGCTTTCACCTGCACATTTGAGATGTCCGGGAGGCTACACTCGGCTGGGATAGTTATCTCTCCTTTAGGGGGGAGAGGGGGGTGAAGTTTGCACTGAACCTGTCTGCCAGTATGTTGGCAATGTCTGTGGGTTCAGTGATTTTTGTATCATTTTGGACTAATTCTGAGCATATCTGCGAGTTTCCACCCAGGTTCCTAACATAGCTGAAAAAGGCCTTATGATTGTCCTTGAATCCATGGCAATTTTTCTCTCAAAATTGGCCTTAGTTGATTTTATGAGTGCTCGTAATTTTTACTAATAATGATCAGGGTGACTTCCCTTTTATGGATTTTGTTCTATCATGTAATAGCTTTCTCCTCTTATTGTAAAGTTTGTTAATGGCTGGGGTCCGCCAGACTGGACGTTTGCCCTTTGTGGAAAGAGTCTTGGTTTTATTTGGGATTGCCTGATCCATGCAGTCCTGGAGGTGTTCATAGAAGGCATTTGTAAGGGCTTCCGCAACTTGGGTTGTGGTTTCCTCTGGCTCAGGGGCCTTGAAGGATACCACACCAGTCTTGAGTAGTGTGAAGTTTGCTTTAGAGAAGTTCTTCACTATGGTCTTTTTTGTTTGGGGTGGGGGCGGGATGTGGATTTCCAGTGAGATTAGTTTATGATCAGATCTCACCAATGAGGGATATACTTCTGGTGTGGAACATTTTGTCCCCATGTTTGTGACAATGAGATCTAGTATATTTTCTCCTCTCGTGGGAACAGTGACTAGCTGTTCCATGGCATTTGAATTTATGAACTCCAGGAACCGTTGGGCTAGAAAGTTAGGGCTTGAGTAATGTTCCCAGTCTATATTCGGTAGTTGAAGTCACCCAATATGATGGTGTTTGGAGATACATTTATACCCTCCAGTGTCTTCAGGAAGGCTGTGTGGGGTTCCTGAGTTTGAGAGGGTGGCCTGTAGCATGCTACAATTTGTAGAGCAGTTTTGCCTATGGTTAGTTGCACCTGGATGGTTTCCGAAGCTTATGCGTTGCCACCAACCTGGAGGTGTGGGTATCCTTTATGAATATGGATACACCCTCCTTTTGTGGTGTGGTCCGGGTTTTGGGGCGGAACGCATGATATGAGGTAAAACCTAATAGTGCCGGGTGCTCTCAGGAGCCTTGAACCAGGTTTCAGTTACAGCACAGACATCGATGTTCTCCATACTGAGAAGGGCCTCGAGTGCGTGCATTTTGAGATTTAGACTTCTGGCATTGAGCAGCATTACCCTCAGTTTCTTCCCATTTTTGTTTTCTAGGGTGGTAGGTTTAGAATTTGAGCCTTGCCTAAAAAATCACTATGGGGGTGGCAAGAGCCTTAGCCAATATCCGGAATCCCAGGGTGACAGGTGCAAGCCGTCCCTTGCAAAGCAGCGTGGCTTGTCAAGCATGTCATCCCAGGCAGACAGACACTGGATCCCCTTTGAATGACACCAGACATTAAGCCAATTGTTAAAGCTGATCATCTTGTCTCTATATTGTGGCATCATTCTTGGTGAAGGAAGGATACTGCTCAGGGTTAGGGTCATACCTGCCTGGGCTACATAATCAGAGAGCTCCTCTATGTCTCTTTTCATGTAGTCCAGGGAGGTACGTCTCAGGTCGTTCACACCAGCATGGACAATGACTGTGTCATATTTGTACTTGCCGTGGAGTGACCCGAGTGCTTGTGTTATGTGGCGGATTCTAGCCCGATAGGCAGCTTACTGTGACCCTCTCCTTGTTCAGCCTGGTGAGTGGGACGTCAGTGTGTCTGACTATGTAGTCACCTATGACAAGTATGTTTGATGTTGTATTTGGCCTTAAGGGCTGTGACTGCTTTGCACACTGCTTTTGTGGTTTATGTGTTGCTTGTGGGGTGTCTTGAGGTAGCAGTTGTTTGGGTGTCTGCTTTGGAGGCCTCTGCTGTTCTGGTAAATTTATACTCAGAGCCTCCGAGTATGTCTTTGTGTGTTTATGTGTTTGATTCAGTGGAGTGGTAGCATTATGTGAGGCTGGTTTTGTGGTGTGTGTAGCTGCCTTCTCCTCCTGTCTGGTCTTGCCAGTCCTGAGTTGAGAGAGCTCAGCCTCCAGTTTGGCTAAATAGCTGCATCTCTGCAAGTATTTGTGTTATGTGGGAGGAGGAGAGGGTTGTCTGTGTACATGAGGCAGTTATAACATTGCCTCAAGATTCCCAGATTCACCAGCTGGACCGGAGAGGAGATTGACAACTGACCTTTGGACATGCTAGAATAATATTGGGAAATCCTTAATTGAAAACAAGGGCCAGTGGGGAGTGAGGGTGTAGTGCTTTTAATTTTTAGTGCTGACTTATATAATTGCTTTAGTGAGCAAGTGCCAGGTAACTTGAGTGCAATGTGTTACAAGTAACTAAATGCAAAACGACAAACAGTAACTTTCTTTCAAGTGAAACAAGGAAATAAGTACAGTAAGCAATGCAGATATCACTAGTGATCCACAGAAGCGCTGAGAAGTTGCGTATTAGGTGGAATTAGCTTCCAGGGAAATAACAAGCAAACAAACAACAAGCATATAAACAAAGCTAGATTCAACAGGCCTGGATCTAGTCTATGCTAGAGCAAACAAGGTGAACCAATTTCAGTAAGATACAGTTCAAATATTCAGGCACTATAAACCTTTAACCAGAAATTCCCAGCTCAGAAGGGCAGAGTCCAGCCTTTTCTCCCACAAGAGTGCAGACCACGAACCTTCTTAATGTAATGGGAAAGCAGTGCCTGTTTAATATTAGGTCCCATTCTACCAGGGCTACAGCAACCTCAGCAGCCTTTCTCAGGGGGGTTCCAACCAAGGACATTCTGGAGGCAGCTACTTGGAGTTCAGTGCACACCTTTACCAAGCACTACCACCTTCCGTTATACTCAAAAACCAGAGCTGGTTTTGCCACTGCAGTTCTGCAGGGCATCCTAGCTTCACCTAACCCAGTTTAATACCAGCCACCCATCCATAGCTTTGGGATTCAACCCAAGTGTGATGACTGCAGCAGTATAACACGATGAACATAGTACAGTTTTGTACCTACCATAAATGTAAATGTTCGAGTGTATATACTGCTGCAGTCCAGGTTACCCTCCCACCTTCCCCTCTACATACCAGGGTGTTAGTTATAACTCCATGTACATCAATCAGTTGGATGCATGTCTATATGGTGTATTTGCTAACAGCTAGTACTATTGTTTATCTACTAAGGTATTTTTGCATAGTTATTTGTATTGCCTTCCTAGTTGGGGGCACCTGACATCTGGGGCAAGAAAAACTGAAGAAAATGGCATCGGCTGCCTCTTTTATACCCTGTCGCACTGACGTCAGGGAAGAAGCGACGACAACCGACGCCAGACCAAGACTTTGGGATTCGGCCGACTGCGGGACCGCCTGACGGCAGGATAACCCAAGTGTGATGACTGCAGCAGTATATACACTCGAACATCTACATTTATGGTAGGTACAAAACTGTACTGTATTACTGTTTCTAAACTGTGAGAGTGTTGAGTCCAAACACTTTTTAGGTACCATTGTAATTTCCTCATATGCAGTCTGGCATATGGAATTAGTAGTATGCAGGATGCCATGAATCCCAGGGCCTGCAGAATTTTTCTTGCAGGGAGATGGGACTTTTTTGCCAGTAATTGAAAATATTGAATCAGTTGTCCTTGTTTGTCTGGCGTTAGATCAGCCATCTGGGCCGTTGTATCCAAGCTGGCACCCAGGAATATTATCTGTTGTGAGGGCACTAGTTTTGACTTATTTTCGTTTACTGTGTACCCTAGAGAAATTAGCAGCCTTTTTACAAATGCCAGGTGCTTTAGAAGAATGTCTTTTTTCTCTGCTTGAATGAGACAGTCGTCCAGGTATGGATTTATTTGAATTCCTTTTTGTCTGCAAAATGCAATTACTGGTGCCAGGCACTTTGTAAAGACCCTGGGCGCCGTAGATAAGCCAAAGGGCAGTGCAGAGAATTGGTAGTGCATTGTACCAGCTTTGCTTCTGCAATCTTGTCTGATAGGGACATGCAGGTATGCCTCTTTGAGGTCCAGAGTAACAAGCCAAGCCTTCTTGCACAGCATGGGAAGAAGCTGCTGTAGTGTCAACATTTTGAATTTCGGAACATCCAGGTAAGTATTTAGAGTTGAAAGGTCTAGTATGGGTCTCCAGGCTTTGTCCTTTCTGGGGACCAGGAAGAGTCTTGAGTAAAATCCTTGTCCTTGTTCCTGCTGTGGTACTTTTTGAATGGCTCTCATGTCCATGAGGGCTGAAATTTGTTTTTGAGCCTCTGCCCATTGATTTTGTGGCAGGTTTGGCATTCCCTTTAGCCTTGGTAAAGTTTGAAAGTGGAACCTGTATCCTTGAGACACAATATTCAGAACCCAATTGTCTTGGGTGATTGCCAATTTTGAGAAAAAAATGCTAGTTTCCCCCCTAAGGGGGCTGCCAAAAGGGAAGTGCTTGGCATACGAGGGGGGAAGTCATTGGGACTGTTTCCTGTAAGGTTGAGACTTGTCCTCACCTCCTTTTGGGGTTGAGGTACCCCACTGTCGTTGTCTGTAAGAGCCTTGGGGTTGAGATCTGCCTCTAGGGCGTCTGTATCTGCCTCTCTGTGGCCTGTCTGACACTGGAAAGGACCAATTCTTTGTAGGCCAATTTCTGCTAAATCGAGGTGGCTGTACCTGTAAGAAATCTTTGACTGTTTGCATAGATTTAGCTTTATCCTCCATTTTCTTTAACACCTCTTCTGCCTTAACACCAAACAAGGTATTATGCTGTAAAGGAGCATCCAATAATTTTGCCTTAACATGGTCAGGTAAACTCTGTTCTTTTAACCAAGCTTGTCTTCGAATCACAGAACCTGTAACTGCGGCTCTACAAGAGGCCTCTAAAGAATCAAAACCACATTGCAGAGTATGTTTTCCCACCTGTTCAACTGCATGCAATAAATCCTGCATTTCTTTATAGTCAGGAACTTCTGAGCTTGTAAGCATTTTCTGTTTTAACTGAGCCATTAAATATTGTTGGTACTTAAGCATGTGAAACTGGCAATTTAAAGCCCTTACTGCTAAAGTTGCAGAAGTGTAAAACTTCTTCCCCTATCTATCCACTGCTCCGGAATCTCTGTCAGAGGGGACTGGATTTTTTGCAATGGAAGCCTTAACCCCTTTGGGACCCTGGGAAATGGTTTCTGGGACAGCAGAAAGGTTTTTATAAAGAAGCTTGTGAGAGTCAGGAACTCTATAATACCTCTCTGGCTTGGCTGGAGCAGGGGGCAAAGAATCAGGAGATAAGTTGGATTCAGAGAACACATCATCCACAATATCTAACACAGGCGGAATAGCAAGGGGCCTGTGCTGAGGCAATAAAAGAAAGTCCCTGAGCCTTTTCTTGGATTCTGAATAATCCTGGCTTTCCCAGTGGAAATGCTCCCTCATGGTATGTAAAGTTTCCCCAAAAGAGTAATCCTCAGGAGGAGAGGCTGAAGGGATAGATTCTTCAGCATCAGAGTCCTCGGAGGGGGGTAGAGAGTATCCCTGGTCTGAAGAGGAATCAGAAGAAATGGAAACCTGATCAGAGGAATCGTAGTCTGTATCCTGCCTAGGCCTTTTCTCAGGAGGGGGATGGGAACCCCTGATTAGAGTAATGAGGTCTTCGGCCATTTTGAGCATCTGTTTCTTAGGCATGGAGGACTGTCCTGGAGAATGCTGTACTTGCTTCTTTGTCTTTAATGGTGTTTTTGTCTGAGCTGCTGCTTTAATGGTAAGTTGTGAAGGTCTGAAAACACCCTCAGAAGCCGATGCCTGCTCAGCGGCTCCGGACCCATCTGAGGGATTAGTTTCCGTAGGCCCAATACCTTGAGTTTCCAGAGGCCTAGTTGTCTCCACGTGGGAGTCGGAGGCGGCCTGTGGCTCTGAGGAAGCGGGTGTCAGGGGCTGTGAAAGTGCCTCGCTGAGAACCGGCAAAACGGCGACTGGCCTAGAAGAGGCTTCGTCGTCCGTTTTGGACCTCGGATGCTTGTCTTTATCTTTGTCTTTGCGTTTTTTATGAATTGCGGTTGTCAGTTGTTCCGACAGCATTCTATAATTGAACCTTCGGCTAAAGTAGTGCAAAGCAAAATCAAAACGTCGTTTTATAGTGCGTTTGTTAAATCTAGCACAAAACCGACAACTAGTGACGTCGTGATCAGGGCCTAGGCATGGAATACAGTAAGAGTGGAAGCCCTTATGAGGTATTTGCTTCCCGCAAGAAATACAATTATTAACTTTTTCTGACATCGGTCTCAGGCAAGAAAAAAGTTTCCCCAATGGGGTACTTAGCTTTAATGAAGACTTCGGATCTGAAATTCGACTTCGAAAATCTCAGGAGTCGGCCGACCGGCACTTGCGAACTGCTTTTGCTTCGTGCACCGTGCGGCAAGAAAGACTGAAGAAAATGGCGTTGGATGCATCTTATATACCCCTGGCACACTAACGTCAGGGAGGAAGCGACAGCAACCGACGCCAGACCAAGACTTTGGAACTCTGGCCGACTGTGGGACCGCCTGATGGCAGGATAACCCAAGTGTAATGACTGCAGCAGTGTAACACGATGAACATCTGCCTGCAGCAGGTACAAAAATGACATAATTGCCTAACAATAGAGCTGCATAAATAGTTGCAGCTCCATTGAACCTCCTTTCTTTCCTAAGTCTTGAAGTCCACCAGAGGCTTGCTTTAGAAGCCTTGTTTTTTTTCCCCTGAGTTTCTTTCATATTGTTTGGATTCCAGCTTTTGAGACCTGGAGGTTGAAACCTGGGGCAGAGAGGATGACAGTAAAGAGCGAGTGGCTCCATTAGCATAGAAAAGGTTTAGTGGCAAAAAAGCTTCTCTAAAATCTGATTTTATTGTAAATTGCTCTGTTTAGTGACAACTGATTTCTTCAGAACTGAGTACATCAAGTAAAAGCAAGTACAGTTGTGTAAATTGCATGCACCCTAACAATAGATGTTCATATTTCTCACTGCTACAGTAGACTCTTGGCAGTATGGGTTGTATACTGTCTATGATACAACAACCAACCAGCTTCACAAAGCTGTGGCTGACTCCCACACATGCACTCTGGCTACTGATTGGCTAGCTCCTTGGGGGGAAATTAGCATCAGCATGTAAAAATCTTCAGGACTATCTTGCCCATAAAGATAGAAAGAGCTTACTCAACCCTGAACCTCTAAAGATATAACAGTAAACTAAACTATATCCCAGCAACTAACTGGGTGCAGAAATATGGGGATGGAGGAGTGAGCAGCTGTGAAGAAGTCAAACATCTACTGTTATGGTAAGTGTATGTTTACACAGCTGTACTATGTTCAGCATTCTCACTGCTGCAGTAACCTTTTGGTTATATGGTCAGATTATCAAACCTACCCAATTTGAGGGGAAGATGGGAAAAGTTACATAAATCCCTGAAGAATAGCATTAGCAAAGCCGGACCTGTACCAGGAAAAGGAATCCAGTTTGTAAAGCTTTGTAAAAGTATTTACAGAGGACCAAGTTGTTGCTTTTAGAATGCTTCTAGAGTTCACCCCTTTCCAGTATGCCATTGAAGATGCCAAGGCTCTAGTAAAATGTGTCTTGATTCTGCCTGGAATAAATTATCCATGGTGGGTATAACAAAAGGCAGTAGCTGAGGACAGCCATCTTGAAATAGTCTGTTTTGACACAAGTTGTTACTTCTTCATCCTATCATAAGAAATAAACATGTGATCTGCTTTTCTGAAAAATTAATTCTGCCAGGATAGTGCCAGAGCTGCCTCTGTGTATGTCCAGAATCCTTTCTCCCTGGTTTTGAAGATCTGCCTAGAACAGTGAGAGATTGATGACTTGATACAAAGTAAACATTGAAACAACTTTGGCATAACTGAGGGATTTGTTCTTAGTTTGACCCTATTTCTGTGGAAGACCAAATATGGTTCAGCCACAATGACAGTTTGCAACTTGTATACTTTTCTTGCAGGTATTGTAATAAGAAGCACAGTCTTCTATCTAATGATCCTTAATTACACCTGATGAGCTGGTTCAAAGGAAGACAAAGTTAACTTTCCCAGCACAATGTTTAGATCTCAGGAAAAGGCCACCTGTATTCTAGGAGGACTAAGATGCAACCCCCCCCCCCCAAACCCAGAGAAACTGTTTTAACAAAAACAGAGAAGAAAGAGGTGGATCCACGAGCAGGCATTCTGAAATGGCTTCTATATGTACCTTCACAGAGGAATAAGAAAGCATGGAGGAAAGTAACTTGCACAAATATTTCAGAACCAGTGGTACATAATTCCCGATGGGGTCCTGGTTATTGGCTAGGCACCCACTAGAAAACTCTTTTCCACGTGCCAGTGTAAGATTTCTTAGTAGCAGGTTTTCTTACCTAATGTAGTACCTGCTGCATATCTTCATGAAAGAGGTACCTAAAAGATATTAAAATTGATCATCCAGGCAGTTAGTTGTAGTAGTTTGACACCAAGATGTATCAAACCCCTCTTGTCTTTGTTGAGTAGGTCTAGTATGTCAGAAAACGTGTGGTAATTGTCCTTGGTCAATTCCATAAAAAGAGAGAGGAACTAGTGCTTCCTGGGCCAGAAGAGATTTACCACAGTCATTTTTGCAAAGTGTTTCTGAATCCTCAGAATTACCCTGGGTGTCAGAGGAAAGGGTGGAAGTGTATAAAAGAACATTCCCAGCCACAAGATTGAAATTGCATCTGTTTTCCAAACTTGATTGCAAGGAGCAGAATTTATTCAGTCCTCTGGTTTTAAAAGAGGAAAACTGATGTATTGCAAGTGTTCCCAACAGTTGGATCAGTTCCTGGAAGACCTTTATTTAGTTTCCATTTGTGAGGGTCTTTCCTGGTCTTGTTCAGTTTGTCTATCACTAGATTTTGCTCTGAAGTGTAAGATGCTTGGAAGGTTGAGTACTGTAGAGCTACCATCCAAGCCATTACAGCATAGAGGGTGCAACCTAGTTGTCCCACTGTTTATGTACCACATCACTATTGTGTTGTCTTCAATCACCTGAAGAGGTCCTAAGGACCATAGATGATGAAGAGATTTTATGGTATGAATCACAGCCAGCATCTCTTTGGCATTTATGTGCTTTAGTCTGCCTGTCTGGGGAGTTCCATAGGCTTTGCACTTTTACCCCCGATAGAAGCTGTTCCCCAAGTGAAATCTGAGGAGTATATAGTTACAGATTGACTTGGGATCTGAGGAAACAAGGGGAAAACTGAATTTTGAGACATTTACTATCTCTTGAGTACATTTAGTTTTTGATGATGCTCAAAATTGGCATTTGAAATTTCTTTGGTTGAAGATGTTGGGTTCTTTCTCATGTATAACCTGGTGAGAGAAATCATGAGAATCATAGAAGACATGAACCCTAAAATCCTAAGGCTTTTCTTGCCAAACTGAAACTGATTGGAAGAGTTTCCAGATAAAAATCCACCTTCTCATTCTAATTTCTCCAAATGTTTTTGGGTTTAATATCTTGACTGGAATGAACCCATTCCTACATCAAAGTGTGATTAGAGTTCATGAAATTAGTGTTGTTTTAGTCTTTGATGTTGGCCAAGAATACTCTTATTAGCACCCTCAATGTGCTCAGAATTGCCACCTCCTGTAATTCACACAGGGTTACTTGTATTGGTAGCATATCTATGTATGACTGTAAATTATTTTTTATAGACCTGTTCCTTCTGCTATATTTGGAATTAACTGTGTATCTTTTTCACTCTGCTGTCATTTCTACTTGCATACCCTGGCATTTTATGAATTTGTGTTTTTTTTCCTCTGTATATGTGTGTGTGTTTTCTTCCTCTGTATATGTAAGACATTGTAATTGCTAGGTGTATCAATTTCAGTAATCGGTGCTATTTTTGTCTTTTCATGTCGTGACATAATTCTCTATAATGCTTTGTGATTCATGTGTCCAGTGCTTCTCAGCTTCATCTATATTGCAATGTTTGCACAATCCCAAATGCAGCTGTCTTGCAACATTATTGTGTTTTGTTGTACAGACCCTCTGCCATTAGTGTAACCCACCTATCAGCAAGATGTGTGACCGTGTCCTGTTCTGTTTTACAGAACTTGCATTTGTCTGTATGTCATTCGTTATCACTGTTGCAATATTCTTTACACTTGGGATATCCTGCCAAGGACAACCGAACATCCAGCCAACATACCAAAGCCTTTACACTATCCAGGCTTCATACATCAGACATATATCCTACTTGAACAGCATAAGGTGTGTGTGTCATGTATGGATGCCTAACCCTCAGAACTTTGCTGCCAGTCCAAACGCCACCTCTGAATTTGGTCTGTATGCTGTTCATGGAGTTGGTTCGTCTACAAAGCCTTCTAAAGATAAGTGCCCTTTAAGATTCCTTCCTTTCCTTTTTACCTCCTTGTAGTTTGTTTTTTTGTCATCCAGGAACTAAAAATGAGTGCGTGAGGCAGATTTCCCCATCAAGATAGCCACGAGAACTGTACTATACATGACAATTCACAGTGTAAAGTTGGACATGTAGCTGTTTACCTGCCTATCCTCCAAGGCTGTACATACATCTGGTGCAAACGTAGCTGAGGAATCATGGCTGATTATATTTGAGGGGCCTATTAGCTAGAGAAGAGGTGCCTGGTACCCTCATTGAATCAAGGCAGGGGTCTGAACCTCTTAGATTTGTTAAAGATGCTTCTTTAAAACAGAAAAAAAAAACTGTGGCTTAGGATCCTCATGGAGAATGGCAGGAGTTTATTCAGGGGATGTTCAATGCCCTTATGGCCCTGGAGCTCCCATAATAGTTATCTGTTCCTGTTTCTGCTCTCTGGCCCTCTCCTGTTTGGTATCTACTTCTCTGAAGTCCAGGCCAACAACAAATGACTCTGGTTAACCAAATTCTCAGATGACTGCAAACTGGGAGCTATTATTGGCTCGCAAGCTGATGTAGATATCGTACAAAAAGGCCTCACAGACACCGACGACTGGCGCCTGAACCATGGTCTTAAGCTCAATGCTAAAAAGTGCATCATCATCCCCTTCGGGAAAAACACAGTGCCCACAAACTACCACATCGACAGTAGCCCTCTCAACTCTCAAGGTGTGATAAGAGATCTAGGGACACAGGTAGATAGCAACCTCTCCTTCGACAACCATGTTGCCACCGTAGTTAGAAAGTCCTATGTGGCACACCTCATTATAAAAGGTTTCACATCCAGGAAGAAAGAAGTCATAATCCCCCTCTACTCGTCCCTCATTAGACCCATTATAGAGTACAATGCCCCCATTTGACTTGTACCTCACAAGACACCTGCAACAACTGCAGAGGCCACAAAAATTCCTCACAAAAAGGATCCTAGGACTCAAACACATGCCCTATACAGACAGACTCAAGAAAACTCCAGCTTTACTTTATCTCATATCATCTATTTAGAGGCAATCTCTGCTTGGCATACAAAGCCATGTCTGACCCAGTGTTGCTAGACATGCTTCATTTGAAAAAGTCAGAGTTCCTTCGCACCACATGCTCCAAAGACCTCAACCTCATCACCACAATAAACAGGACCTGCTGGGGGGATAGGTTCCTAACCCAGAGACTTCCCATATTCTGGACTAAACTCCCCATTCATGTGAAGCAGAGCACTTCACTACCCTCTTCAAGAAAAATCTTGATGAGTGGATGGGTAACAGGAAATTCACCCCAGGGATCACTTTGACAGCCTTGCTCGATAGGGGCACAAGGAACTAACATCCGGCAACAGGATGACTGGGAATATTCTTGGGCTAGGCTTGTGTTGGCTCTAGGGCCATTAGCCTAGTACTCGCCTATGAACCCCCTAGGGGTTCTGATTCTTCTGAAGAAGAGTTGGATCCTGTTCAAGAGTCTTTGGTGTATTCCTCTCAGATCCACTCTCCTCTTGCCTTTTGATCTGATGAAGATTCACTGTCCCAAGTCTCCTTTGGAAGATTTATCTTTTGCGGATACAGTGGTCTGCATGATGGGACTATTCCCAGGTTTCTGTTGTTCAAAATAGATGTTATGAACTCTTGAAAATGGAGTCTGTCAGACCTTTGGCAGTCTCTCCTATTATAGCTACTGTTTTGGATACATTTCATGCAGCTTCTCAGGCTCCTGACTCTCTACCTTTGGCCCCCAAGAAGCCAGACAGATTTTACACAGTCCCTGAAGATAAGTTTTTGTACAATAGTCCTCCATCTGATCCTGCTGTTACCTTCTGACAGGAACAGGCATGCTATGGAGAGGTATGGGAAAATTTGTATGCTTCTGCCACTGTGACCTTCAGGGCCATTAATTGTCAGACCCACATGACTAGATATAGCCCGGCTCTTCTCTCCCATCTTGGAAAGATTTTGACTGATGTGCCTGATTTGGGCAGTAAGACTTCTTCCTTTTCTATTTTGAGTTCTGTCTCTCAGGTGGCTCACCATTCTGTTAAGTGCAGTTATGCTGCTGATGTTTCTTCTAGGGCTGCTGCTGCATCTGGATCTGTCATGAGGAGATACAACTCTTCAGCATAAGTGTAAGGTTATGCAGGACCTGAAGTAAATCTTTCTTTCTGCTGTCTCTAAGTTCCAGAAGAATTATCCATCTAAATCTTCTTTTGTCCATAGGCAGCCTAGACAGCCTGCAGGAGCAAGAAGGTTCGTAAGCAAATTGTTCCAGACAAGCTGTGCCAGAGTTCTAGGGGCCAAAAAACTTTTCCTGACAAATCTGCATCTGTCGGACATCCTTCTTGCTGTCCAATGCAGCCAGATTCCTCTGTCTCACAGACTGGATGTTTGTTTTCCTGTTTAGCAACGGATAACCACAAATGCCTGGGTACTCTGCATTATACAAAATGGTTAATGTGAAGTTGTTCAATCTTGCTGTTTATTCTTACGTGTAGGTCGACCTCTTTACTAACTAAAGATCTCAGAATAGGTCGAGGCCAGGCCCCTATCCCATGATGTTCTCTGCCCTATCCCAGATATAGTTTGCCGCTGCAACTGATCACAAGGTCTACGAAGAGCTCTGGCCAGTAGAACTTTATTTCTTTATCTTTTGACCTTTTTGGAAGTGTTTCTCTTTAAAAATTTTGAAATTTAGATAGTGTATATTCTTTTATAGGGTTTTCAGGCAGTTGGCCGTTATTTTCGTTATTTTATAACTCTACGTTATTTACAGAGTGGTTTGCTCTAGGCCTCTGGCCGCTTTTTTCTTTGTGAAAACAGGTTGCATTTAAAATTACTGTTCTTTCTTCGTAAAATGCAGAGTGTTACATTTAAATTATTATTATACCTAGCTGTACAGGGATCTGTCGATTCGCGATTGTTTTTGCTACCCTATCCCTCTTAAATCCAACATAGTTTTAGTAGTTAGTGTGTTTGTGTTCTATATATATCTACATCTATATATCTATATATATATAGTGTGTGAAATACTAACTTTTTTTATCCCTGGTTGTGCAGGGATTTTATATCTTTGTATGGTTTGTGCTGATTACTGTTGTTTCTGTGCACTTGTAATCGAAGTTGATCAGGGCTCTGATAACTTCTGTTGTTTGTATAACATAGTGGATCAGAAGGAAAAGTAAAGGTTTGGTTTCAAGAAGTATAATTCTGGACAGAAAATGTCCATTACTGATGGATACGTTAATTGTGTTTATTGTTTGGGGCCTGTACACCTCCAAGAAGATTGCTCTATCTGCCACTCCTTCAGCAGTAGGGTCTTATTAGAATGGTGAAGGAAGTTGATAGATAGAGGCTTGTTGAAGCCTGACTTTCAAGACTCCCTGGGTAAGGCTGACCAGACCTCCAAGTCCTCGAAGGGGTCGAAGTCCTCAGAGCCCAGGTCATCGGCTCCAAGCCTTTCTGTTAGGGCGCGGTTGCTGGCTCCGCAGTCATAGGTTCATAGGTTCATAGGTTCATACTAGGCTATCTGCCCGAGGGCATTTACAAGCCTAGCCCATCGTTTTGTGGCTTACGCCACCCCTTTAGTATGGGGAACTATACCCATTATTTTGCTGTGCCTCTGTCGAGCAGTGACACTGAGGTAATCCCTGGGGTATATCTGCGATCTCCCATCCATTGGTCAAGATTTCTCTTGAACAAGGCCAGCGAGGTGCTCTGCCTCACATATACCAGAATTTTGTTCCACAGCATAGGGAGTCTTTGGGTGATGAATCTATCCCTCCAGCACGTCCTATTAATAGCCGTGTCGAGGTTTAAGTCTCCGCCCTTGTGACTCTGATGGATCTAGATTTTTGAGGTGAAGCATATTCATCAAATCTGGGTTTGACATGGCCTTGTATGTTAGGCAAAGGTCACCTCTGAGCAAGCGGTAAGCGACTGAATAGAGCTGGAGTTCTTTCAGTCGGGCGGCATAGGACAGATTTTTGAGACCCTTTATCCTTTTGGTGAGGAACTTTTGTGGCCTCTCCAGCTGCTGCAAGTGTCGGGTCAGATACATTCCGAATGGGGCATTGTACTCAATCATTGGTCTGATGAGTGATGAGTAAAGGGAGACCATAACCTCCCTTGATCTAGATGAGAATCCCTTCATGATAAGGTGGGCAATGTAGAAGGTCTTCCTAACTACTTTAGCTACATGGGTGTCGAATGACAGACTACTATCAACCTGGGTCCCCAGGTCTCTGATGACTTCTTCTGTGCTCAGTGGATTGCCACCTATTTGGTAGCTAGGGGTAACCTTGTTTTTCCCTAAGGGTATGACTATGCATTTTTGGCATTTAACTTTAGGCCATGGCTCTGGCACCAGTTATCCGTTTCTGTAAGACCCTTCTGAAGGATATCTGTGTCAGATGTGTTTTCTACTATGGCCCAGTTTGCAGTCATCTGCAAACTTTGTCAGCCATAACCCTCCTGCGTTTGCTTGTACGTAGATGCCAAACAAGAGTGGGCCCAGGACTGAGCCCTGTGGGACACCACTTGTGACAGGCTTTGAGTCTGACATGGCGCCAGCAACTCTGACCCTGTGGGTTCTGTCACTCAGCCAGTTTGCAACCCATCTTGTGATGTATGGGTTAACATTTAAGCTGATGAGTTTTTCAATGATACCCGAGTGGGGTATTGTATCGAAGGCCTTCGCCAGATCGAGGTATTCTGTATGGACTGCCTTTCCCTCGTCAATGGCTTTGGTGACTGTTTCAAAAGTCAACCAAGTTTAAAAGGCATGATCTGCCTTTGACAAAGCCAAACTGGGTTGGATCCAAAGTCTGCAAATTCCCTATGTCTTTATTTATGAGGTCCATTATGATCCTCTCCATGGCTTTGCATATAAGGCTTGTCAAGCTAATGGGCCGGTAATTTCCAGGGTCGGTGGAGGCACCGCCTTTGTGAAGTGGGACCACAGTTGCAGTGCGCCACTCCCTGGCTACGTATCCAGAGGTAAGACTTTGATTAAACAGCTGTCCTAGCTGTGGGTTTAATTCCTCATTGACTTCATGGAGCACACAGCCGGGGACACCATCTGGTCCCATGGATGCTGTGTTTTTTGCTTTGGAGAGAGCAGTTCTCACTTGGGCGTTGGAAATTTTGGGGGGGCTGCAATCATTTGGTATAGATATCTTTCATTTTGGGGAGGCAGGGGTGGAGAAGTTTGCACTGAACCTGTCAGCCAGTATGTTGGCAATGTCTGTAGGATCAGTAATCTTCACATCATTTTGAACTAGTTCTGAGCATATCTGGGAGTTTCCCCCCAGGTTTCTAACATAGCTAAAGAAGGCCTTATGATTGTCTTTTGAGTCTTTAGCTATTTTTCTCTCAAAATTTGCTTTGGATGATTTTATGAGAGCTCTTAGTTTTTTACTTATAGTGATCAAGGGTGTCTTACCTTTTAAGGATTTTGCTCTATCTTGTAGTAGCTTCCTCCTTTTGTTGTAGAGTTTGTTTATGGCTGGGGTCCACCAGACTGGACGCTTGCCTTTGGTACAAAGAGTCTTTGTTTTGCTTGGGATTGCCTTATCCATGCAATCCTGCAGGTGCTGGTAGAAGGCATTTGTAAGTGATTCAGCGGCTTGAGTAGTGTTTTCCGCCAGCTCGGGGCCTTAAAGGAGATCACACTAGTCTTTAGAAGTGTGAAGTCGGCTTTGAGAAGTTCTTTACTGTGGTCTTTTTATTTCAGGTGGGGTGGGATGAGGACCTCCAGCGAGATTAGTTTGTGATCTGATCTCACCAGTGAGGGGTATACTTCCGGTGTTGAACATTGTGCTCCCATGTTCGTGATGATGAGATCAAGTATGTTATCTCCTCTTGTGGGGATGGTGACTAGTTGTTCCATGGCATTTGAGTTTATGAATTCCAGGAACTTTTGGGCTAGGGTGTTTGGGCTTGAGTAGTGTTCCCAGTCTATATTAGGGTAATTGAAGTCACCTAGTATGATGGTGTTTGGTGATACATTTATCCCCTCTAGTGTTTTCAGGAAGGCCAAGTGGGGTTCCTGCGTTTGTGAGGGTGGCCTGTAACATGCTACAATTTGCAGAGCAGTCTTGCCTATGGTTAATTGCACCTGGATGGTCTCCGATGCATCGTGCGTTGCCACCAGTCTTGAGGTGTGGGTGTCCTTGATGAATATGGATACCCCCCCTCCTTTCTTGGTATTGTCCGGATTTTGGGGCCGGAACGCATGGTATGAGGTAAAACCTGATAGTGCTGGGGTGCTCTCAGGAGCCTTGAACCAGGTTTCTGTCACAGCACAGACATCGATGTTCTCCATACTGAGAAGGGCCTCGAGTGCGTGCATTTTGAGATTTAGACTTCTGGCATTGAGCAGCATTACCCTTAGTTTTTTTCCTTTTTTGTGTTCTAGGGTGGTAGGTTTAGAATTTGAGCCTTGCCTAAAAAGGCACTATGGGGTGGCAAGAGCCTTTGCCAATATCCGGAATCCCAGGGTGACAGGTGCAAGCCGTCCCTTGAAGCAGCGTGGCTTGTCCAGCATGTCATCCCAGGCAGACAGACACTGGATCCCCTTTGAATGACACCAGAAGTTAAGCCAATTGTTAAAGCTGATCATCTTATCTCTGTATTGTGGCATCATTCTTGGTGAAGGTAGGATACTGCTCAAGGTCAGGGTCATACCTGCCTGGGCTACATAATCAGAGAGCTCCTCAATGTCTCTTTTCATGTAGTCCAAGGAGGTGCGTCTCAGGTCGTTTACACCAGCGTGGACAATGACTGAGTCATATTTGTACCTGCTGTTGAGAGACCTGAGTGCTTGCGTTATGTGGCGGATTCTAGCGCCCGACAGGCAGCTTACTGTGACCTTCTCCTTACTCAGTCTGGTGAGCGGGACGTCAGTGTGTCTGACTATGGAGTCACCAATGACTAGTGTGTCTGGCATTGTGTTTGGCCTTAAGGGCTGTGACTGTTTGACACTCTGACTGTGAGGTCTATGTGTTGCAGGTGTTGTGTTCTGAGGTGGGGGTTGTTTGGGTGTCTGCTTTGGTGGCCTCTGCTGTTTTGGTAGATTTTTGATCAGAGCCTCCGACTATGTCTTTGTGTGTTTATGTGTATGATTTGAGGTTGTGATGGTACTATGTGAGACTGGGTCTATAGTGTGTGTGGTAACCTTCTCCTCCTGACTGGTCTTGCCAGTCCTATGTTGAGAGAGCTCAGCCTCCAGTTTGGCCGTATAGTTGCATCTCTCACATGTATTTGTGTTTTGTGAGAGGAGGAGAGGGTTGTCTGTGTACATGAGGCAATTGTAACATTGCCTCAATATTCCCAGGTTCACCAGTTGAGCAGGAGAGGACACTAGCAACTGATCCCTCGACATGCTAGAAGGACTAGACAAAAATACTGTGAAAGAGATTCCGGGGGACGTGGGTGACCGAGAAATGGGGGTTTGGCTTTTTGGGGTGCTATCTATAAGAGTGCCGTATCAAGGAAATAAGTGCTGTAGGACCAAATGCTAGGTTAAACAGATAGAGAATAGTCTACTTGGAGTCAAGTAGAGATGATCTTTTTAGTTAAAGGATACGCTGATTAGATCAGTAGTATAGTTTGAGGAAGGTAGTTTTAAGGGAAAATTAGAAGAGTGGACTTTAGGTAGCCCGAATAGTTTAAACCTGCTTAACCGGCTGCCCTAGTGTGCGACGGCAATTCAGCTAAATCGGCTAACGCAGCGTATACGTTTTATAGCAGGGGGCTGAAAAGAGCTAGGAATTGGCCCAAAACGACCAATGGGCTACTAGTTTCTGGCTGAAACCTTACCAAAACAGACAGAAAGGTTGCTCAGTGCTTCCCACTCCCACTGGTAAGCAAAGAAACTTCCCTCCTCCCAAGCAAGGCAATGAATCAGTAACAGGAACTAAAATACACAGTCCAGGGATCAGCAAATCTGAAACTGGACTACTCTACAAGCAAGGCGGGAAAAACAAGAGAGATATATATATTTTTTTTTTTTGTTTGTTTTTTTTTTCTTTAACACAGACAGGGAAAAATACAGTCAGTAAATGCTTTAAATGCTAAAACTCGGCTAGCGCACTTTAGTGTGTAGCCTACAGAAACAATTAGCAACAATTACTATCTCTAAGTGCAGTAAACAATGTAGCAATGCAGAACTTCCCAAAAACAGGCGAAATGCTGTCGCTCGCTTATTCACAGAGGTAAAGCCACAAAAATACTTATAATCAGGTAGAAAGTCGCTCCTTTAGCTCTCTGCTGCTTGGAACACTCTGCAGGCCACCACGAGGATAGTAATTGTTGCTAATTGTTTCTGTAGTCCTCGGAGCTGTGCACTGAACAGATGTCTCGGAGCCGGTCCCCGGTCTTGATACCGGTCTCCGAAACTGTGAAGTCTCCAACCCTTCGATCTGTGGCATCTTCGGTTCATTCGACCTGTTCATCGAGGACCCTTTCCGATGTCGATGTGGACTGGGTGGTGCCGAGGCTTTTAGAGAACCCAGCATTGGCTAAATTACTATCAGCTTCGTCCCAACTGGTTTCGAAGCCTGAGACTGTCCCACTGGCTGTGACTACTTCTCCTCCGAGCCAAGCAGGGCCTTCGGAGCCAGAGGAGGATCTGATGATTGTGGAGCCTTCAGCTTTGTCAACCCTGACTTCTTCAGTTCCATTGGAAGAGTATCGGAGCTGACACTCTCTCTTGTCGGCTCTGGGGGGAGGAGAGTTGAACCGATGTGTCGGTTCCAACCCTTCCTCTTGGGGCTTCGGCGCAGATGAGCTTGGCTCCATCCTCTGGTTTGGAGCCCGCTGTCTCGGCGCCAGGGAGTTTGCCATCTTCCTCAGAACTGGCGGCTTCCTCGGGTCGAAGCAGCAGTGCCTTCGATGCCATGAGGATGGTTATGTTGTCTAAGACACACAAATCGTCAGGTCCCTCCTCTTCCTCCCCTAAAGTGCCAATTTCTGTCCCTACATCGCAGGCTCCTGTCAAGCATTGAGACCCAGAGCCTCAGGTACCCCCATTGGGTGACCCCTTCTCTACTGAGACTTCATCAGAAGCCCCCACTGATGAGGTTCTCAGAAAGAGATTATGCAAGAGGAGGCATATAGATTCCCCTCAGGAATCGTTGACATCAGACACCGACTTAGAGGAATCAGAAGGGTCCCCACAGTCCCCCTCTGAGAATATTTCCTTTGCGGATATCCTGGATATCCTGGAAGTCCTAAAGCAGAGGGGTGACTGGCAGTCCATTAGCCCTACTGAGGATGAGTCGGTGCTCCTGAAGGCCTTTGGGTTTCAACCTTCCACCTCCTGGGTTACTCCGCCCTTTGACGAGCTGATGGATTTGGTCAGTCGAAGGGTGTGGGAGTCTCCTGATTCTATGGAACTTGTCCCTTGGAGGCCTAATAAATTTATCACCTCCCCCAAGACAAGATGTTTTTCACTAAGGGAGTCCCCGTTGATGCCATGGTGTTGGTGGCGGCCAGCAAGAAGAATATGTCAGAAATCTCTTCCACTGTCCATCCTCCTAATAGAGACTCCAGGACAATGGACAGATACGGGAAACGCATCTTTAGTTCTGTGACATTTGCCATGAGATCGCTTAACTATTTAACCCATTTCACTCGTCTTCAACAAAATCTACTCAAAGAGCTTGGAGATACTCTAAAGGGCAACACAGATGAAGCTGTCTCTGATAAGGTGACGGCACAGCTTAACACCCTTAATTCTGTTGTGAACTCATCCATGTGGCTCATTTTTTATGTAGCCAATGGATCGAGTCGAGCAGCAGGTTCAGCGATAGCTCTGTGGAGACGATCCTGGATGCGCTTATGCTCCTTTGCGGAAGCCTTCACATCTTCCTTTGTCAACACCCCATTTGATGGCTCTTCCCTGTTTGGGCCCAAAGTCAAGGAGTCTCTCACTAGGTGTGAGCAGGAGGGAAAGACTCTATCTTCCATAGGAGTCTGTTTTTCCACCCCTACTAGACCATACCCCAAAGGGCAGAAAGGTGGGAAAATGTGGTTCTGAAAGTCCCAAGGAGCTTTCCAGAACACACATAATAAACCCCCAGGGGCAGAGGAGGGGGCAATAATGGAAGATGCTGCCCTGGCGTCAGAGGGTGGCCGCAGAACCAAGGTGACAGGGAGCAGTTCCTTGGCAAGCCCTACCAGCGCTCCTGAGAGGAGACCTGACTGTCCTGCTCTGGAGGCAGTCGGGGGTCGCTTGGCTTTGTATCCGGATTCCTGGCTAGGAATTACAACAGATTCTTGGGTACAAAGCATCATTACCAGAGGATACATCATTCCATTTCTACAAAGCCCGCCTCTCGGCACAAAAATCCCAGATGTTCCACCCAGTCTCAGGGATCAAGCAGCCATAGAAATATAGAGGCTGCAGTAAAAGAGTCATCCAGCCAGTCCCAACAGACCAGATAGGATCTGGAATTTACTCCAGATTCTTTTTAGTTCCAAAGATGACTGGAGGCCCATCTTGGATCTCAACAGACTCAACACATTTGTAAAGAATGAGAAGTTCTGGATGGTCATGCTTCAGTCTATCCTTCCATTCCTCAGAGTGGGCAATTGGATGTGCTCCATAGATCTCAAGGATGCTTACTACCACATTAAAATGGCCAGGCCATCCAGAGATCATCTGTGTTCCTGGCTGGGAACCAGTCACTACCAATTCTAAGCATCACTCTTTGGACTCACAACAGCCCCAGAGTGTTTACCAAATGCATGGCAGTGGTTACGGCTCATTTGAGGCATCTAGGATTCCGAGTGTTTCCATATCTGGACGACTGGCTCCTTACCGCCGCTTCCAGACATAAACTAATTCTGTCCAGGTATCACACTCATAATCTCTGCTCTCAGCTAGGCATCATTATCAGTTTTGGAAAGTCTGCGTTGCCGCCATCACAGCATATCTCCTTCATCGGAGCAAAACTAGACATTACCACCACCACGATAAGATTACCCCTGGACAGAATAGCCTCTATACAGACTTGGGTCTCAGACATTCTGCAGAGAAAAAAAAGTACCTGCCCATCAAGTTCTAAAACTCCTAGGCACCATGGCAGCTCCTCTGGGACGAATGCACATGAGGATTATTCAGTGGTTACTATTCACCCAGTGGTTATACCAACAACTTCCCATGTCGTCCTTAATCATGATTACGGACTCTTGCATGAAGGATCTTCTCTGGTGGTTGATGAGCCAACAACTTACGATGGGTTGTCCATTGGTTCGCCCCCCGCCGTCAGCCACTGTGACCACAGACGCTTCACTGATAGGGCGGGGGGCCTATTTCAGGGTAAGTACTGCCCAAGGCACCTGGTCGGAGACAGAGTCACAGTTGCACATCAGTGTTCTGGAGCTGAGAGTGGTGCTTTTGGCATTGCAGCACTTTCACGACTCTCTGCCTCTAGGGACGATTGCCATACAGATGGACAACTTGTCGGTAGTCTGGTACATCAACAAACAAGGAGGGAACAAGGTCTTACCCTGTGTTGAGAGGCCTAAAGAATTTGGCAGTGGGCTGTGTCCACCAGGCGCTTTCTGATAGCAAAGCATATCCCGGGGAAATCCAGCGTAATAGCGGATAAATTGAGCAGAGCCATTCTGTTGCCTCACGAGTGGTCCCTCAAAAACGAAGTTGCGGAGAAGATTTTCCACAGGTGGGGCCAGCCTTGCTGCGACCTGTTTGCATCCCCTGTGAATGCCAAATGCAGAATCTACTTTGCCCTGAATCCCCCACCGGGGGACAGCCCAAGGGACTTGCTCGTACATGATTGGCCGCCGGGACTCCTTTATGCCTTTCCTCCTATTCCCCTGATTCCCAAGTTCTTACAGAAAGCCAAAGCCCTCACCAGGATGGTAATCTTAATAGCCCCGCTTTGGTCTCATCAGATTTGGTTCCCCTTTCTCCGACTCTAACAACTGGAGGAACCTTGGATCCTGGACCCAGTTCCAGACCTTCTGATACATTCATCAGGGACCCTCCACCCCTCTCTTCGTTCCCTCGGACTGACAGATTGGCTGCTCCAATTCCCTTCCTAGCCAGGTCACATGACTTTTCTTCAGAGGTACAACACATTCTTGTATCTTCCTATAAAGCTTCTTCCAGAAAGTTATATGCTAGTAAATGGAAGCGTTTTGCCCTTTGAGCTTCTCGAAACAATGTTGATCCCTATGTGGCCCCTATTGCTAGTATTCTGGAATTTCTCTCTAAACTTTTTCAAGAAGGTGCTGCGGCTGCCACGGTTAGAGTCCAATTGGCTGACATCTCGAATTTACATCTTGGAGCTGAGGGTTCTAACTTAATGTCGCACAGATTATGTCGGGCCTTCCTTAAGGGCACCATTCATCTCAGGCCTTCTGTTAGGCAGCCCTTTATTCCCTGGAATCTAAATTTTGTACGGTCCCGCATTATTCTTCCTCCTTTTGAGCCTGCATCGTCCTGTCAATTGAAGTTCCTATCCTGGAAGATTATTTTCTTGGTGGCCATTACCTCAGCATGCAGAGTATCTGAGCTTCAAGCCCTTTCTGTCAAACCACTGTATTTGGTGTTTCATCCGGACAAGGTTTCACTGAGGACTAATCCTTCATTCTTGCCAAAAGTGAGCTCTGAGACCAGTCTGAACCAAACTATTGAGCTTCCAACCTTTTTCCGTAATCATTCTAGTCAGTTGGAATACATGTTGCATAAACTTGATGTCCATAGACAATTGAGATACTATTTGGACAGAACAAAGGGAATTTGAAGATCTGACCAACTTTTTGTATCTTGCGCGGATGCCAAGAATAAATTATCAGTTTCTAAAGTTACCCTTTCCAAGTGGTTAACTGACTGCATTAAATTTATCTACTCTTCAGCCAACCAAACATTAGAATATGGTGTGAAGGCCCATTCAGCTAGAGCTGTCTCCATGTCTTCAGCTTATACGGCTCATTTACCTTTGGATACTATATGTGCAGCTGCCACTTGGTCTAAGCCTCATACCTTTATCACTCATTACATAGTGGACAAGGACTCCAGGGACAGGGCTTCCTTTGGTTCCACTGTCCTCAGGAATATACTCCCATGAGCTACCCAGGATTTGGGTGCTTGGGACGCTACCCACGTGTAAGAATAAACGGCGAGATGAACAACTCACATGGAACGTTATGGTAAGTACATAGCTTCTTTTTTTATAGCTTGGAAGTCCCTTCCTCCATTCTCAAGCCTTATTCAGCCTCCTCCTTTACCAGCTGCCTCATTTTCCTTTGGTTCTGCATGATCTGATAGAGCAGAGAACCATCCAACGTGTGCCCTTGTTTGATCAGGGAAACAGGTTTTATACCAGAATGTTTCTGGTTGCCAGAAAGGAGGGGTCATGGAAGCCCATTCTAGACATCTCTTTTCTAAACACCGTTCTGAAGGTCCCCTCTTTCAGGATGATGTTTCTTCTGACACCTTTCCCTGTGTTTCTTCCTCAAAACCTTTCTGGTATCTCTGGATTTGAAGGATGCTTACACCTATACTCTTATTCACCTTCTGTTCAGGAAGATTTACTTTCTCTGTTTCTTTCACTCCTTTTCAGTTCTCTGCTTTGCCTTTTGGTCAGTCTACAGTTCCAAGGGTCTTTGCCAAATGTCTGGCCCTTGTGGTAGACTTCTGCAGATTTTGGGGAATTCAGATATTCCCTTATTTGGACAATCTGTTAATTCAATGCACTTCGCAGCAGCTCCTGCTTCAAAATCCACACTTTACAGTGCTTTTTTGTGCAGTGTGGTGTTCACTCTCAAACATAAAAAGTCTGTGTAGACTGCCTCTGAGGACCAGGTGTTTTGAGGTTGTAGGATTCAGACCATTCCACTGTTGGCTTGTCTCCTGCCTCCCATGGTCCTCTCTTTGGCTACTTATTTCCAGCCTCTTGGCAGACCATATCAGCATCAAGGAGATGAGGACTGTACTTCGTCTCCCCAGACTTTTCACTCTGTTTGGGTTCCAGGACCTCTAAAAGTTGTTACGTAGAGTACCATAGTCATGTGGTACATCGACAAGCACAAGGGCACAAAATCTTACCTTGTATGCAGATGCGACTCTACAGGTTTGGGATTTTTCAGCCTGCCATAACTTGGCTCTTCAGGCAGTCTACATTACTTCAGAGCACAATCTGTTTCTTGCAGTGATTTCCCAAAGACATCTGCTACAATAAAAGTGCTCAATGGATGATTTCCAGTAAAATTGCATTTTAGGAGAACTTCATTAATTTTGGGCATGGATTCCATAAACTTTGCAGAATTTGGCAGATTGCACTGAGTTTTGTTGCAAACCAAGTCGTACGCTTGTGCCCCCGTGTTCATAGGTTCATAGGTTCGTACTAGGCTGTCAGCCCTAGGGCCTATGCAAGCCTAGCCATAACAATTCCCTGGATATTTCTTCCCACAATATTTACATGATCCCCGGGGTGAATTTCCTATCTCCCATTCAATCATCAAGGTTCCTTTTGAAGAGGGCCAAAGAGGCGCTCTGCTTGATATGTATGGGCAGTCTATTCCAGAGTATGGGGAGTCTCTGGGTCAGGAACCTATCCCTCCAGCATGTTTTGTTCATTGTGAAGACAAGGTTTAGATCCCTGGAGCGTGTGGCTCTGAGGGATTTCTTTAAGTGGAGCATGTCCAACAGCTCAGGGTTTGACATGGCCTTGTATGTTAAGCAGAGATCGCCTCTGAGTAGACGATATGCCACAGAGTATAGCTGGAGTTTTTTTAGACAGTCAGTATATGGCATCTGCTTTAGGCCTGTGATTCTTTTAGTGAGGTATTTCTGTGGCCTTTCAAGCTGTTGCAGATGTCTTGTGAGGTACATACCAAACGGGGCATTATACTCTATAATGGGTCTAATGAGGGATGAGTACAGTGGGGCAATGACCTCCTTTTTTCTAGATGAAAAGTCCTTAGTGATGAGGTGTGCCACATAGAAGGATTTCCTGACTGTTGTGGCAATGTGGTTATCGAAAGTGAGACCACTGTCCACCTGTGTCCCTAAGTCTCTCATCACACTTTTGATGTGGTAATTCATGGGTACATTTTTTTTTCCAAAGGGGATAACTATACATTTCTTGGCATTAAGCTTGAGCCCATGGCTCTGGCACCAGGCATCTGTTTCTGTAAGGCCCTTTTGTAGAATATCCACATCATTTGGGTATTCAATAATGGCTCCCAGTTTGCAGTCATCTGCAAACTTTGTTAGCCAGAGTCCCTTAGTGTTGGCCTGTACTTCAGAGGAGTAGATGCCAAACAAGAGTGGTCCCAGGACTGAACCCTGAGGTACGCCACTTGTCACTTGTCTGGAGCTGGATTTGGAGTCTGCTACTTTTACTGTCTGGGTTCTGTCAGTAAGCCAGTTAGCAACCCATCGAGTGACGTAGGGATTTATCCCCAGCTTAGTAAGTTTATCTATGATTTCAGAGTGGGGGGTGGTGTCAAAGGCCTTGGCGAGGTCCAGATAGGCTGTGTGGACTGCCTTACCCTCGTCCACAGCTCTGGAGACTGATTCAAAGAAGTCAATCAGATTCAGGAGACAAGATTGGCCCTTCACAAACCCAAACTGGGTGGGGTCTAGTGTTTGAAGGTTGCCAATGTCTTTGTTTATAAGTTCCATGATAATGCGTTCCATGCCCTTGCAAATCAGGCTTGTCAGACTGATGGGACGGTAGTTCCCGGGATCCAAGGTGGATTCTCCCTTGTGGAGCGGGATAACTGTAGCTGTGTGCCACTCAGTGGGCACGAAGCCTGAGGTGAGGCTATGATTAAACATGACACTTAGGTGAGGTGCCAGTTCATTTTGTAGTTCATGTAGTACACAGCCTGGGATGTCATCTGGTCCCATGGATGCTGTATTCTTAGCTTTAGAGAGTGCCGTTTCTACCTGTGTGGCCGTGATTATTGGAATTTGGCAATCTTTTGGTATTGAGATGGGCCATTTAGGGGGTGAGAGTGGGGTGAAGTTGGCACTAAATCGATCTGCCAGGATATTGGCAATATCCTTGGGATCAGTATATTTAATGCCATTCTGTTGCAACTCAGAGAAGATCTGAGCATTGCCATTTAGATTTTTGACAACTGTAGAATGCCTTGTGGTTGTCTTTGGAATCTTTGGCAATTTTATTTTCGTAACTAGCTTTTGAGGATTTTATGAGGGATCTCAGCTTCTTACAGAGGCTGGTGTGGGAGTTTTTTGCATCCTGGAATTTTCCTCTTTTCTGCAACAGTTTCTTCCTTCTGTTGTATAGTTTGTTTATAGCAGGGGACCACCAGATTGGCTTCCTTTTTTTGGAGAAGAGCATCTTGGTTCTATTTGGGATGGCACGATTCATGCACGAGTGGATGTGCACGTACAGTGCCTTAGTGTAGGATTCTGCAGTCGAACTTCCAGATCCCGTCTGCATGGGTGTTGTGAAGTTTGTCACATCTGACTTCAGTAGCTTGAAGTTGGCTTTGGAGAAGTTTTTTAAGGAGGTTTCCTTACTGGGGGGTGGGGGTGGGATGTGGATGTCAAGGGTGATTTGCTTATGGTCAGACCTGACCAATGAAGAGGTGACCACTGGTGTGGAGCATCTATCCCCCATGTTGGTAATGACCAGGTCTAGGATATTGGAACCCCTGGTGGGACAATGGATTAGTTGATCCAGGGCATTGGAATTTATGAATTCCGAGAACCGTTGGGAAAAGGAGTTGGTACCTGAGTAGTTCTCCCAATTAATGGCAGGGTAGTTGAAATCACCCAATATTAGGGTGTTTGGTTGTATCTTAATATTTTCCAGTATGTTTATAAAGGTGTAGTGAGAATCTTGGGGTATGGATGGGGATCTGTAGCAAGCTACAATTTGTATTGCAGTCTTGCCTAGTGTTAGTTGCACCTGTAGAATTTCAGATGCATTGTGTTGGGCAACTAGCCTGGAGGTGTGAATATCCTTGGTGAATATGGACACTCCTCCACCTTTAGTATTTCGGTCCTGGTTTTGTGACCGAAAAGTGTGGTAAGAATTGTAGCCTGGTATTGCAGGGGTGCTCTCTTGAGCCTTGAACCAGGTCTCAGTTACTGCACAGATATCAATGTTCTCCATTTTTAGGAGTGCATTGAGAGAGTGCATTTTGAGGTTTAGACTACTAGCATTGAGTAGCATTACCTTCAGATTTTGCCTGCTTCTATTTGTTACGGTGGTGGTTTTATCCTTTGAACCTTGCCTAAAAAAGGCACTATAGGGGTGGCAAGAGCTTTAGCCAGTAACCTGAATGCCAGGGGTGACAGGTGCAGACCATCCCTGGCAAAGCATCGTGGTTTGTCGATCATGTCTTCCCAGACAGACAAATATTGGATCCCCTTTGAA
The DNA here is from genome assembly GCF_019279795.1 of Protopterus annectens. Lineage (NCBI taxonomy): Eukaryota > Metazoa > Chordata > Ceratodontiformes > Protopteridae > Protopterus > Protopterus annectens. Next base: position 996,510,645 of record NC_056746.1, on the reverse strand, counting down.
TGACACCAAAAGCTTAGCCAATTGTTGAAGTCAATCATTTTGTCCTTATATTGTGGTATCATTCTTGGCGAAGACAGGATGCTACTCAGGGCTAGGGTCATATCTGCCTGGGTCACGTGATCCAAGAGCTCTTCCATATCTCTTTTCATGTAGTCCAGGGAGGTACATCTCAAGTCATTGACTCCAGCATGGACAATGACAGAGTCATATTTGTACTTGTTGTGGAGTGACTTGAGTGCATGCATTTTGTGGTGGATCCTGGCACACGACAGGCAGCTGACTGTAATTTTCTCCTTGTTCATTCTGGTGAGTGGGACATCAGTGTGCCTGACTATAGAGTCACCTATGACTAAAGTGTTGGGTACATTGTCTTGCCTTAGGGGCTGTTGTTGGGTAGCACACTGGTGTTGTGAACTATGTGTCACTTTGGTTGTGACTGGTGTTTGTTTGCTTTTCGGCTTCGGAGGTCCTTGTTGCTTGGGCAGGTTAATGTTAAGGGCCTCCGCATATGTGGGTTTGGTGTTGCTATGTGTGGGTGTTGATGGTGTGGGTTTTGAAGGGCTATGAGTTGCTTGAGGTGTGATGCAGGTGTTAACCTTCTCCTCATGACTGTCTAGCACAATCTTGGCCGGAGAGAGCTTTGCTTCCAGTTTGGCTATGCAAGTACATCTCTCGCAGGTTGTAGTGTTGGGTGGTAGGAGGAGAGGATTGTCTGTGTACATGAGGCAGTTGCCACATTGCCCCAGTATGCCCAGATTCACCAGGTGGACAGGAGAAATCACCGGAAGCTGACCCTTGGACATGCCTGTTTAGGTGCTTTTATGTAAAGTTTAAGAGCTGTTTTCCCTTACCTTTGCAAGGTACTTTGCAATTATAGGCTGTTTGGTGCCTATGATTAATTTCTCCTTATTGACAAGGAGAGCTGAGTGCTTGTCTCTGTTTCAGGCTTCCTAGTGCTTTCCAGCAGGTTCTAGAGCAAGTGCTAGTCACAGGGGTTCAGATTTTAGTGCTACTACTGAGAAACCAGCTAGTTTTAAGGGAAAATTTGAAGAGCAGACTTTCTGGTACCTGGAATAGTTTAACTGTAGCCTCGCAGTGCTGCACGATGTGAAAAATATGCAAACACACGCGTTTTTAAGCCAGAAAGTTGAAAGGGATAGAAATCTGCCCAAAAGGCTAATAAAATTACAATTTCAGAGCTGGAAACCACTCCTCTAGCGTTAGATAGGCAGTACAATGCTCACCGGTCCCACTGGTAGGCAGTAGGACTTCCTTCTACCAATGCAAGGTCTGGATAGCTCAGAGCACAGAAAATAAGTCCTGAGACAAGCAAAGCTTGGGATATATACTGGCTAGAAAAGGTGGGAAATGAGCAAACAAGATAGTATTTCTTTTTGTTGAAACAGGCTAAACAATGCAATAATACAGTAAATAAACACAGAAAAGGCTAACACACTTGTGTGTGGTCCTAGACAGTAAATGCAATTAAAAGTCTACAAAATTAGCAATTTAAAACTTTTCTAAATGAAGCAAGGCAAGTGCACAACTGAAAAAAGATTTAAGAGGAAGTAACACAGCAGAATAAGTAGCTAGACTACATATACAGAGAAGTCTATTTATACAGAAAAGCAGCTAAAACACACAAACACTTTGGATGCAGTGCAACCTAGAGCACTCGAGTTGTAGCAATATTAAGGCAATTACAGTTATAATAAATGCTCTGAAATATACTCTATATTTCCAAAATGTTTGAGAAGCACAGTCAGGACACAAGGAGATTCAGGCAAAAAAAAAATTTTTTTTTTTTTGAAAGGGAAAAAGGAGAAACAGAAGGCCTTATCAAATGTTCTCACTGTATCAGGTAGAATGAGCTAATGACATCTAGACTGGGAGGAGTTTCCCAGATCAGATTTACAGTAGGGGTGGGCCACTGCAAAGCCACCAAGTATAACAGCAAGACACCAACTGGGAGGAAGGGTGGGGACAAAAAAAAAATAGCCTACAAACAGTAAGCACTAGAGAAAGCCACAGAATGAAAGTTTTTATACAGATAAAGATTTGTAAAGATACAGAATGCTTTTAACTGCAAACAAATAAAATAAAAGTGCTATGTATAAATTGTTAGAAACATTAATCTGTATAAATAATAAAAAAACAGGATACTTATATATCTCAGCTAACAGTTGTAGTCAATACCTCTTATCCACTCTGCTCAGTGTGTATAGACACAAACCCTATCAAAGTTAGGGCTTAAATACCACAACTTTTTTTTTTTTACAAATACACAAAAGAACCAGCCCCCACTAGCCAGTAGACAATTAACACAATCTAGCCAACGTAAAGAAAGGCTTCAGCTAAAAAAATAGCCTATAGACAGTAAGCACTAGAGAAAGCCACAAGATGAAAGTTTTTATACAGATAAAGATTTGTAAAGATGCAGAATGCTTTTAACTGCAAACAAATAAATGTGTATGTAGAATACCTCAGCCTGATTCCTTGCCTCCGGCCCCTAGTAAACCAGACAGGCACTACAGGCTTCTGCATGACCTGACGTCATGGAAGAAGGGACAGAAACCAACACAGGACCCAAGACTTTGTTTATCAGGCCGACTGAGGGCAACCTGCCAGCAGATTACCCAAATGTAATGACTGCAACAGTGAATACACTCGAACATCTACATTTATGGTAAGTGTACACAACTGTACTTTAGCTTACATGAGTAAGGTGGTACAGGTGGTTGTCACCTCATAAAGAATTTCAGAATTACAAGCACTGTCGTCAGTACCTCCTTATTTGATTTTCCACAAAGATAGGGTTTCATTAGAAACTGGTCCTACCTTCATTCCAAGATTTACTTTAGACTCCAACCTTAACCAGCCAGTTTTCCTTACAGTTTTCTTTCCAAACCATTCTAACAGGGCAGATGCCTTCAGAAATTAAAAATAAAAAACAGCAGGCACGCTCAGTTTAAACACGGTATGTTAGGCACTTTTGTTAGAGTAAACTCTAACTTCTTCAGAACAATTAAACTAACATTTAAAATATCTTATATAGTGTACTTAATCCGTTACATCCTTCTACAAGGCACACCTCTTCATGAATAATCTTTAAATTCTTAAAGAACCATGACAGTAACAATGTTTAATAAAACCTCATACACAATACCTAAAACACTTAAAAAAAACTAAACATTAAAAATACTTGTATATGTATAAATATATATAATAATATTAAACAGGGTCATATAAGCTTTGTTCAGACTGCAAAACGTTCAGCTTTTAATCTAAACACTACTTACAGAAATAGTTTCATTTAGACCTGGGGGGGGTCTGTGGCATTAGTTCTCAACTGCCACATCAGTTCTTTATATTCTAACAGTAACTCATGGGACCCCCCCCCCCAGTCTAGCTGAACTTTTTTTATACATGTATATTTAAACTAATGGGCCGGATTTTTAATTACATGTTTTGCCAGGGCATTTTTGCCATCCTTTTTCAAAGTGTCATATTAGTGTTGGTACACCCTTTTCCAAAAATTGTTCTTGGTCTTACTTAAATAAAAAAGACAGACATTGCTGACAAACTGCCAAGTACATCACATTATTACTAAGACACAGTTTCTGGTAAAATCTAAAAATACCCCATCTTGGAATAACCACTTCATTCCCCTAGTCCATGTATCTACATTGGTTACAGTCTCCACATTTTTTCATATGTCCCAATGTATTCTCTTTCTTTGGTCTTTCCAACATGGTTTTTAAACAAAGATCTTTTACTCCCAACCATTTTCTAGATAGTCTTTTTCACTCCTAAAAATTTCCCCAATTGTGATAAATGATGATCTTAATAGCATCAAAATGTAAATTATAAGGTAAAATCAAAACCTTCTGAAAGTGAACACCCCCATTGCTACTATTTTCGTTCAGTTGGCTCACATTTGTTCCCAACAAAGGAGAATAAATACCTTCATTTTTCTTTCTTACCACCTCATCAAAAATCTTTTCCAAAAATAATGTTTGCTATCTTCTACTTCTTAACATATTTCTCAAAATCTCCACTTGTTCTGTAAACCTATGGTTTTCACTTACCATCTGGGCCAGTCTTACCAATTGCCCTTTTACCAGTGACTTTTTCTGGTGGTTGGGATGGTGACTATCAAAGTGGAGAGGTGAGTTCGAGTACATAGGTTTTCTATAAATGCTGGGTCAAAAACCCCTTTTTTCCTTGTCTTTGAATATAGTAACATCTAAATAGTGCACATAATCATCCAACATTTTCATTGTAAACCTAAAAAAGATGTACCGTTATTCAAGAACTCAAAACATTCCTCCAATCTTTGTTTTCTACCTGTCCAAAAAATCACTATGTCCATAAATCGACAATACAGGGTCCAATAATCATTAAATCAAGATTTAAAGACAAACTAGTACTCCCACTGAGCCAAAACATTGATGGCAAATGTAAGGGCACAAATTGCACCCATGGCTACACCTTTTTGTTGTCGAAACAATTGGTTCTCAAAAATAATAAAATTGTTGGAAAGAATAATTTCCGTTAGGGTAGTCAAAGTTAATGCCTTGTCATGATCAATCTTCGGATGCTCACATAGGAAGTCATAAAACATCTCAAGTTCTTCACTGTGTGGGATCACAGAGTATAAGTCACATACATCAATGGTGACAATACACAATTCACCAGAATAGTGTTGATCCGATACTTTTGATAAGTCCCATGAATCCCTTAGAATGTAACCATAGGCTCATAGGTTCATACTAGGCTATCTGCCCTAGGGCATTTATAAGCCTAGCCAGAGTGTGTATGGCTTTCGCCACCCATTTTAAATTAATTTTGCTATGCCCTTTTTCGAGGTTAGTATACTGTGCCTCTGTCTAACAGTGACACAGAAGTGATACCCGGGGTAAACCTACGATCTCCCATCCACACATCAAGATTCCTCTTGAAGAGAGTCAATGAGGGTCTCTGCCTAACCTGGACTGGGATTTTATTCCAGAGTGAAGGGAGCCTCTGGGTTATGAATCTGTCCCTCCAGCATGTCCTATTTATTTCAGTGCTGAGGTTTAAGTCTTTCGAGCGCGTAGCTCGATGGGATTTGGATTTTCTGAGGTGCAGCATGTCCATTAATTCCGGGTTGGACATGGCTTTATACGTCAGGCACAGATCGCCTCTGAGCGGGCAGTATGCCACTGAGTAGAGCTGGAGTTTCTTTAACCGGGCAGCATACGGCATCTATTTGAGCCCCTTGATCCTCTTGGTGAGGTACTTTTGGGGTCTTTCCAGTTGCTGCAGGTGTCTGGTAAGGTACATCCCAAAAGGGGCATTGTACTCAATTATGGGCCTGATGAGGGATGAGTAAAGAGGCACGATGACCTCCCCTGATCTAGATGTGAATCCCTTCATGATTAGGTGGGCTATATAAAATATTTTTCTAACCACTTTGGCCACGTGGTTGTCAAATGAGAGATTGCTATCAACTTGGGTCCCCAGGTCCCTAATTACTTTTCTGTACTTAATGGATTACCATCTATGTGGTAATTTGTGGGCACTTTGTTTTTGCCAAAGGGGATGACTATACACTTTTTGGCGTTTAGCTTGAGGCCATGGCTCTGGCACCAGTTGTCTGTTTCTATGAGGCCCTTTTGGAGGATGCTTGTGTCGGCTGGAGAGTCTATTATGGCGCCCAGTTTGCAGTCATCTGCGAACTTGGTCAGCCACAGTCCTTCCATGTTGGCCTGTACCTCCGAGAAATATATACCGAACAAGAGAGGTCCCAAGACTGAGCCTTGTGGGACGCCACTTGTAACTGGTTTGGAGTCTGACATGGCTCCAGCTATTCTAACCGTGTGGGTTCTGTCCTTGAGCCAGTTTGCAACCCATCTAGTGACATAGGGGTTTATATTTAAGCTGGTGAGCTTATCTATAATGCTCGAGTGGGGTATTGTATCGTAGGCTTTTGCGAGGTCCAGGTAGGCTGTGTGGACCACCTTCCTCTTGTCAATGGCCTTGGTGACTGTTTCAAAGAAATCGACCAGGGTTAAGAGGCAGGATCTGCCCTTAACAAAGCCGAACTGGGTAGGATCCAGTGTCTGTAGGTCCCCAATATCTTTATTTATAAGGTCCATGATGATCCTTTCCATAGCTTTGCAGACCAAGCTAGTGAGACTTATGGGGCGATAGTTTCCAGGATCCGTTGAGGCACCACCTTTGTGGAGAGGGACCACTGTTGCTGTACGCCACTCTTTGGGTACATATCCTGTAGTAAGGCTGAGATTGAACAGTAGTTTTAGGTTTGGGTTTAGCTCTTCTTGGAGTTCATGTAGGACGCAGCCCGGGACACCGTCTGGTCCCATTGATGCTGTGTTTCTTGCTTTGGAGAGGGCAGTTCTTACCTGAGCATCTGAGATGTCAGGGGGGCAGCACTCTGCTGGGATAGATATTAGCCCTTTTGGTGGGGATGGGGGGGAGAAGTTTGCGCTGAACCTGTCAGCTAGGATGTTGGCAATGTCTGTGGGTTCGGTGTATTTTTTGTCATTTTGGACTAATTCTGAGCATATCTGGGAATTCCCACCCAGGTTCCTAACATAACTAAAGAAAGCCTTGTGATTATCCTTAGTGTCCTGTGCAATTTTTCTCTCGAAGCTGGCCTTAGACGATTTTATGAGTGCCCGTAGTTTTTTGCTAATACTGATCAGAGATGCCTTCCCTTTTTGGGATTTTGCTTTGTCATATAGTAGCTTCCTCCTTCTATTGTGTAGTTTGTTTATGGCTGGGGTCCACCAGACAGGACGTCTGCCTTTGGAGGATTGGGTCTTGGTTTTATTTGGGACTGCATGATCCATGTATTCCTGAAAGTGTTCATAGAATGCGTTTATAAAGGATTTTGTGGTCTGGGCCGTATTATCCACAGGCCCGGGGGCTTTGAAGGATTCCACCTCGGTTTTGAGGAGTGTGAAATTTGCTTTAGAGAAGTTTTTCACTGTGGTTTTCTGGGCATGGAGTGGGATCGGGATGTGAATATCTTGTGAGATTAGTTTATGGTCTGATCTTACCAGTGAGGGATACACTTCTGGTCTGGAGCATAGAGTCCCCATGTTGGTGATAATCAGGTCCAGTATGTTTTCCCCTCTTGTGGGAGTGGTAACAAGTTGTTCCATAGTATTTGAGTTTATAAATTCTAGGAACCTTTGGGCTAGGGTGTTGGAGCTAGAGTAATGCTCCCAGTCTATGGTTGGGTAGTTGAAGTCACCCAATATAATGGTGTTTGGAGAGACTTTCATATTTTCCAGTGTTCTCAGGAAGGCCGAGTGGGGTTCCTGGGTTTGGGAGGGTGGTCTGTAGCAGGCTATAAACTGGAAGGCAGTTTTACCCACTGTTAGTTGCACATGGATAGTCTCTGATGCTTCGTGCTGTGCCACCAATCTGGAGGTGTGGGTATCTTTGAGAATATTGATACTCCCCTCCTTTTGTGGTTTGCTCCAAGTTTTGGGGCGAAAAGCATGGTATGAGGTATAACCTGGTAGTGCTGGGGTGCTCTCGAGCCTTGAACCAGGTTTCTGTTACTTCACAGATATCGATGTTCTCCATGCTAAGGAGAGTTTGAGTCGTGCATCTTGAGGTTTAGACTTCTGGCGTTGAGTAGCATTACTCTTAGTTTCTTATCCCTTGTGATACCTATGGAGGTGGGTTTGTCTTTTGAGCCTTGCCTAAAAAGGCACTATGGGGTAGCAAGAGCCTTTGCCAATATCCGAAAGCCCAGGGGTGACAGGTGCAAGCCGTCCCTAGCAAAGCATCGTGGCTTGTCGAGCATGTCATCCCAAGCTGACAGGCATTGGATCCCCTTTGAATGACACCAATACTTAAGCCAATTGTTGAAATTGATAATCTTGTTTTCATACTGTGGCATCATTCTTGATGAGGGTAAGATGCTACTCAAGGTCAGGGTCATACCGGCCTGGGCTACATGCTCAGAGAGCTCCTCTGTCTCTTTTCATGTAGTCCAGGGAGGTACTTCTCAGGTCATTCACACCAGCATGGACAATGACTGAGTCATATTTGTACTTGCCTTGGAGTGACCTGAGTGCTTGTGTTATGTGGCGGATCCTAGCACCCGATAGGCAGCTCACCGTGACCTTCTCCTTGTTCAGCCTGGTGAGCGGGACATCAGTGTGCCTGATGATAGTCACCTATTACAAGTGTATCAGGTGTGTTGTTTAGCCTTAAGGGCTGTGACTGTTCTTCACACTGGCTTTGTGAGCTATGTGTTGCACGTGTTTTGTTTTGGGGTAGTGGTTGCTTGGGTGTCTGCTTTGGAGGTCTCTGCTGCTTAGGCAGAATTTTATTTAGAGCCTCCAAGTATGTTTTTGTGTGTTTATGTGTTTGGTTTGCTGTCGTGGTAGGTCTGTGTGAGACTGGGATTGTAGTGAGTGCGGTTTCCTTCTCCTCCTGACTGGTTACGGCAATACTGAGTTGAGAGAGCTTAGCTTCCAGTTTGGCTATATGGTTGCATCTCTCACATGTGTTGGAATTTGTTGGGAGGAGGAGAGGGTTGTCTGTGTACATTAGGCAGTTGTAACATTGCCTCAAGATTCCCAGGTTCACCAGCTGGACCGGAGAGGAGATTGACAACTGACCTTTGGACATGCTAGAATAGTATTGGGAATTCCTTTATAATTGAAAAAAGGGCCAATGGGGAACAAGTTACTCAAGGGGTGTTTGTGAGGGTGTAGTGCTTTTAATTTTTTAGTGCTGACTTATATAATTGCTTTAGTGAGCAAGTGCTAGGCTTTAGCGTAGGAATAGGGTGTTTATTATGAGAACTAGATCAGTTCCAAGGCTCAAACCCAAATAAGCGGCACTGCTCGATGCCGCGCTATGCACAAAATCATGCAAAGCCACGCTACAGCGGGTTTTATACAGGCGGACTTGAAAGAGCTAGAAATTGGCCCAAAACAGCCAACAGACTACCAGATTCCTGTGCCATAGTCATTCAAAAGGTGTTTGACATTAACATCAATGAATTTAGCTATGGGTAAAGTTTTTGACGCTTTTGCATCTACAATCAGTCTTAACTGTGGATCTTCTATACTTTTATGGGTTTTTGGAATACCGAATATGGTTGGGGTCCTAGGGTGGGATACCTTCAAAAAATTATATTCGTTAATACATATCCGGCCGTTGGCCATCAAGTCCTCTAACACCAAATGTACTCTATGGTAGGCAGTATTTAACTCATTCACTGATGCTTCATCATATGTATCTGTAAATAAAAGTAGTAACATTTTGTTAATGTATTCATATGTATCCATCACCACTAGGCCCCTATCCTTATCCGGCTTCATTACCCTAACATCTCTGTTGGTACTAAGAATGCCTTTTTATCAAAAGTTAAATTATGTGTATTAGGTTGGGCCCTCTTCGCCACCATCCTCCTTTATATCTTTTTCGCACACTTTTTCAAACACACTTACTATAGGGTGCAACGGTGGGTTGAACGTGCTGGGCCTTTTACACAGGTTCGTCTCCATAAAATTCCCATTGTCCTGGTTTTGAAAAAAGAACCCAAAATTGAGCTTTCTCACAAACAATTTCAATTGCAATAAAATGTCATCAATCTGTGCATTTCTAGTTGGAAAAACGTCAACCCCCTTTGTTCAACAAATCTGCCCAACTTCTAGTAACATCAACAGAACTATAGTTGAAAATTTTAAAGTCACCTGTAACATTATATACAATTTTGCGTCTAGATACATCATTCATCACCATCTGTGTTGGTTCCCCGTTCTCCCCCTCCCATTCTGATACACATCCCTCTGTACTGGATATTCCCTCTGTGGGTATTCTCCATTATAAGTCCCTTGATAGTCTTGGTTCTGCCTGTGATTCATAAGTCTTTCTGACCTCCTCAGAGGCTGTGCTTCTAAAGGGATATTACTGTAACAATTTCATTGTCTATAGTTTCAACATTATTCACTCGATTGTTAGAAGAGTTCAGTTTATTATACTGTCCTTTTGGTGGCGGCGGATACCCCTTACCAATGTCATAATCTGTCTTGTCACTAGCCAATTTGTTGATTTTTCTCTTTTTTTTTAAAACCAACAACTGATTTTCAGTGTCCTTAAAAATGTTAGTATAATCATTCATTTTAACTTCAAACAAGTCACTCCTAATTTTATCATCCAGCTTTTCAATGTTGTTTTTCAGTTCCACAGTCTTTATTTCTTTTTTTTTTTTTTTTTTTTTTCAAAACAGGTTTATTGTTTTAACATATAAGAGAAATATCATAACAATTTTATACAAGTAATTAAAAATAGGTATAATATTCAACAAAACAACTAAAGTATTTACAAAGACATCCACTTGCAATCAGATCAATTAATTAAACTAAAATACCATGCTATTGAAATTAAAATTTTTTTAACAAATTTTGTAAATTATCCCATACAATAAAATAAGATGTTTTTCTATTTGTTCTAGTCCTAATTGTGTTTATTTCCATATGGCACACTATATTCATAACATTTTTAAATTCATTGAACGAAGAAGGTGTATCTGAAATCCAATTTCTAGTTATTATTTTTCTAGCCACTGCTAGAATAGACCATAACAAGGGAAGCTTAACCTTTTTAACACTTTGAGGTACAGGTGTGTTGAATAATATAAGAGATTTAGAAATAATGAAATTATCTGTAAAAAGAGCCTGCAAAAATTCATTAATTGACTTCCAGTATTCTTTCAATTTTATACAGTCATAAAACATATGAGCCCAGTCAGCATTAATTTCTACATTACATCTCTTACATAGATTATCTTTATTATTTATTTTATTCATCATTAAAGGTGTATAAAAAGATCTATGTAAAAATTTCCATGTATAAAGTCTCCAGACAATGGAAGACGTAGTTCTATAAGCAGATTCCAATATATATTGTTTATCTTGTTGATTTGGTGGGTCCCCATTAATAGAAGTGAAATAATTCCAGTATGAATCTACACTGTAAAAAGTTTCTTGTCTGATAGCTTTATGTATGTATGAAAGTTTACCTTTATCAGAAACTTTATGTTGTAAATTTAATATCAAGTAATCAATCAGTGTTGGAATAGATTCTTTAACAGTTATAGACATTAAATCTATTTTATTAATGAGATGTTGTCTAAAGGTCTGAACCTCTAACCAGCAAGTTTCTCTTAGATCAAATTCTTGTTTTAAGAAGTCTAGATTTTTAACTTTATTATCAGATATCAACTGATACCAGTACTTTAGATCATTATCTACACAGTCTTTATTTCTGATTAGTTTCATTATGTCTAATCAATACATTCAACAACTCACATCCCTTTTTATTAAATAGTTCTAATAACTCACAATGCAGTTTTGACCATTTTTGTTGTGCGTTCGGGTATTTCCAGCTATGCAAGCCCTTAGGGACTTCTGCAGCATTCCTCCACATAAAAATTATTCTCCAATTATAGTTTACGCAACTGTAATGTTTTCTCATTGGCGGCCTGTATAATATTGTCCAAACTGTTTACTCCTGTTCGCTCATCGCAGTATTAAAGGAAAATGAAAAATCCCTTTTCTCCAACCAGTCATGTAGTGAAAACGGTTCTTCACGTCTCCTCTCATTGGTCGCTGACACATTCACCATACCAACCCCTTGTGAATCAGGAAGTGGGTACCCCAAATTTCGAAGCATTTGCTCACCTCTCTGTGCTGGTGTAATAAGGTCATTCTGTGACAATTGGGTAGATGACCTTGTATTATCGGCTCCTCTCTGTAAACTGGCAAGCCGATCTATTGGGTTGACATGCATTCGTTCTGTAAGAGTCTGTATTAAAACTGATAGCTTACCAATGGTAGCTGTGAGTTCATTACATCCACAGCTCGGTGCCTGTCTCACATTCGTTGCCTCATCCATACCATCAACTAGGAGCAACACTTAAGGCCAACAAACTTCAGAAATTAAAAGTAAAAAACGAAGAACAAACTACAGGCACACTCAATTTATTTTAAAACACAGTACGTTAAGCTCTTTCGTTAGAATAATCTCTAACTTCTTCAGAACAATTAAACTAACATTAAAAACATCTTCTATAGTGTACTTAATCCATCACATGCTTCTACAAGACACAGCTCTTCATGAATAATCTTTAAATTCTTAAAGAACCATTACCGTAACAGTGTTTAATAAAACATCATACACAATACCTAAAACGCTTAAATGTATTTTTAATATGTAGTTTTTTTTATAAATATATATATCTATATCTATATACATATTAAAAAACATTTTTATATATGTGTGTGTGTGTGTCTGTAGATATATATATATATATATATATATATATATATATATATATATATATATATATATATACACACACATATACATATATATATATGCATATATATTAAACAGGGTCATATAATCTTTGTTCAGACTGCAAAAAGTTCAGCTTTTAATCTAAGAACACTAGTTATATAAATAGTTTCATTTAGAAGACCTGAGGGGTCTGTGGCATTAGTCCTCAACTGCCACATCAGTTCTTTATATTCTAACAATAATTCATGGGGACCCCCACTCTGGTCTAGCTGAACTTTTTATATACATGTATATTTAAATTGATGGGATGGATTTTTAATTACATGTTTCGCCAGGGCGTTTTTGTCATCCTTTTTAAAAATGTCATGTTGGTGTTGGGTAGACCCTTTTCCTAAAATTGTTCTCCGTCTTACCCAAGTAAAAAAGTTGGACATTGCTGACAAACTGCCAAGTATATCACATTATTACTAAGAGAGTTCAGTTTCTGGTATGCTATGACAAAAGTAGGCTGCAATTAGTAATAAAAATAGTGCCTGGAGCCAATTCTTATGGTTAATATTAGATTTTACAAAGTCAACTGAAAAGAAATTCTCCACCTTTAAACTTGGGGAGCGGAACAAACAAAAACAAAAAACCTACATTCACTGTTAGGCTCCAGTTTTTGTCACAATGCAGTTCAAAAGAAAAAAGCAGTATATCCAGGAAATTAAAAAGTTGCACAGAATAACAGTCCAACAGACTCTGCAGTTTAGAGATAGTACCATATTAGCACACCTTAGAAATAATTCCTTCCAGTTTCTAGGTTTATAATAATAACAGGCTTATTTCTTTACCCCAAAATACTAATGCTTCATTCTCCCCAGGATTAAAGATGCAAAAGTTATGTACGTACAACAATGGCAGATCTTTTTCACCTGTAGTCTGTCTGATTCATCTGATAGGATTTATGCCCACTTTGTAGATCTGTATCAGAAACTCTCTACAAATTCTGAGCTCCTACCTTGCTCCGATAATGTACCTGTCACCCACCCAGCCTCAGACTAAGTATGCTCCTGCTTTAGAAAGGAAGCATAAGTAGGGAATATGGGAAATGAACTAAGGTGGGGAACTATATTGAACTTCTGCTAGGTCTATCCGTAAACGAAAGGTGACAATTTAGATGGAGGAAGGAGGGCAACCTGTAAGTCAGGCAGACTACGGATGAAAAGGACCCAGTGATATGCAAGATATAACCTCTGTATTCTATTCCATCCTGTACATCCAATTTGAATGATGGGCAGTATCCCAATCTACCTAATTTCCTAGGGAGGAATAAAGTCAGGATCTGACTGACATTGATAGTTCTAGCGGAAGATACAGACCTAGAGATAATGCTAAACTTGTAATATTTAGAAAAGCCATGCAATATAAACCAAGCTCCTTCGGCACAAATATCTATAGAAAAATTTCTAGATCAGGTACTAGATACTGATATTAATCTGGCTGAGTGAGTTTTACTCTTAAATAGTAAGGATAGGACAAATTGTGAACAATTTTGGGGTTTTGC